>NC_135413.1:18697361-18892361 GCF_051991245.1 Festucalex cinctus | reverse complement strand
CTGTGCAACGTTGCATCATATCAAACATACCAATGGCATTCTGATGACTTAAAGTGTCTTCGTGTTTGAAGGAGTGGTTGGAGAACTGCGAGCTGGGGTGAGTTGGAGCGTGAGGGTAATTGCTAGGGCCGTCGAACGAGACCGCGCCGTAACCTGCAACATACAAACACAAAATTCAAGTTGGACGGACATTGTGATAAGTTCATCCGAGTTACATGGCCAATCTACAGATACGTCTGTCAACACATGTTCATGTACGTGTGTCATGTTTTGCTTTTGATTACATTCTAGTTGCCATGTTTGTTTGTTTGTCTCGTTAAGTTTTATTGTGTCCACCTGTGCTCCAATCAGCTCCCTCAGCCGCTTTTGTCTTGTCCAGGTGTGTTTTGTTTTCTTGCCATTGTGTTCGTATTTATGCTGCATTCGAGGAAAGTCGGAAGTTTCGAGTTCAAACCAGGAAGTGTGTACTACGGGAACGCTCCTTTGAACTCGGAAATTCCACTTGCGATGTCAGAAAAAAAAAAGGACCCCGACTTCACTGATGGACTACAAGTGATGTCACTCTACAATGTTGACCCCTTTGGAAACACAGATCGTAAATGGCAAAACAAAATTTACTTGAGTATAAAACTAGATAGGTTTCTTCATTCATAAATATTTGACATAACTTCACATAACGCAACGTACGTGACGGTATGCCGCCATCCCTGCATGAAATTATACGGTGAACGACTAAATTGTATAGAATGCTGATGAAATAAGATGAAAACAATAAATGGAGCAAAATTACAAGAAGGTAAGTTTGCTGGAGGTCAAAACTGAGTTTTAAGCACCAAAATAAAAAACATTTGACCGCTTTCCGCCATTTTGGTTGTTTACTTTCGCCTCGAACACTTTCAGGTCCGAACTAGAAAAACAACAACCATCCGACCATCCTCGAATGCAGCATTAGTTCTCTGCTTTTCCTTCCTTGTCTGTTCATTGTCCTTGTCATGTCTTGTTGCTCTTTGTTTGTAAATTGTTTTGGGGTTCTTGTTGTTTTGGACTGTTGTTAATTCTATAATTTTGATTCCTGGTACCTTGTTTGATTTGGTTCTTTTAGAAAATAAATTCATTTTGTTTTTGAACACATCCACCTTCATACCAAATGTAACAATATGCTTTTTTTTTTATTATTATTATTCTAAACACAATATTAAATTACCATCGATGATCCTTGCATGTTAAATCCTGAGTTTAAACAGCAATTGGTTACATGTCGAAATTATTTGTATTATCATGATGATTTGGTTTTCAGAGCTGTAATAAAATAAACACACACAGTGAATCGGTGTCTGACACTCAGAAGTGATTCATGACATGACTGCCAAAATGTCAAAACTTGTTCCCATAAATCATACTCGTGTTGACGCACACATATACACACAGTTACGTTCAAGTGCAACATATCGCTGTGCCTTGCAGCTTGGTAAAATGAGTGGGAATAAAAAAAAAATAAAAAAAAAAAATAAAAAGTATTTCTAATCACTTGTTATCTGTTCCTGCATGTTTTTTTTTTTTTTTTTTTTTTTTATGACGAATTAAATTCCTCTTTTAATTTAAAAATCCTCTTCCATGCTCAATTACTCACAAAATGTGAAATGTTGAATGACACGAATATTGTCCAGACAAAGCAATCGGCTCACCCGTGTGCACTGGGCGCTTTTGCGAGGATGTTCCCCGAGTGACCCTGCGCCTCTATCAGCTGTACTGCATGACCTGAGTCCTGCTGTTAGTTTGTTTGCGTGTGCTCGTCCAGCCACAGCAGGGACCAGATAAAACAGGTTAGAGGTCAGCTCAGTGCTTTGATTATAATGTTTTTCTGAAATTATCTGCTTGATAAGCATGTTATTGCTAATTAATCTACTGGGCTCGGATAAACAGATGTATTATAACGGCATGAACGCAACAGAATTTAACATGTAGTCTGTTGCAGCACATATTTTAAGTACAATATTAAGATCTAAATATCATCATTTGGTTACTAAATGAAATCCAGTTGTGTACAATAAGGTAAAAGGCAATAATTTGAAGCAATTAATAAATTAATATGGTCATCATAAATTCCTAAAACAATCAACTTTTTGGTTAAATTTGGTCTTTTCTTTAAAAAAGAACTTTCTGCGATTATTTTTATTAGGATATTTAAATTGCTTGAAATTAAACCGCAATAATATATTTTAAAGTAACTGTTAGTAGTGCAGTAAATTATAAAACACTCAAGTTGTCACTAGCTGAATTTTATTTCATATTCAAGAATATATCAGACAGCATTACCCATGGTTCTGATTTCAAGTTTATTCGAGTCTTGAACTTCTGAACTAGAATTTTTTTTTTTTTTTAGTGCATAATGCTATGTATGACAAAATGCGGTTGTATTTTTAAATACTAAAAAAAGATAGAAAATCTTGATAACAAAAATGAGTAACACGCAAGAAAATCTCCTGCAGTGTAAAGATGTTCGGGGTCCAAATAAAATTAAAAACATTTTTCGATACGGTTGTTGAATTTTTATTTATTTATTTATTTTTATTCTTGGTGCTGATCTTCAGTAACTCATCAATAGCAACAAGATCACCTCTGACACATTTGCACAATTTCATAAGTCCAATAAAAATCTTATTCTGCCTTTACAGAAGTAATAACGCTCAATGTTTACTCGCATTGTGAGAGACGTATTTATCTAACAAAATGGTTTTATTGCGTTTGTAGTTTCCATGAAATTGTATTCTGTAGCTTAATAACATAAATAAATTTCAGCATGATGTAGTGAAGTTCTCTACAAGTATGTTATTCAATTAATTCCTCGCTGACAAATAAATTAAAAATAAGCATTGCATTTTTTTTTGCTCAACTTTTAGTGATGTATTGTGCAGTTATAATTTAAATACAAACAGAACAGAAGAATAACAAACAGTCATGTGGTGCTAAATAATGTAAAGAAATCCAAGTAATCTTTACATGTTGTATGGTCTTGTATTGTACATGTTTTTTTTTCTTTTAACTTGTTCATTTTGGAATTATTCTATAGGAGTACATGGATGACCTGCATAACGCAACTGTCAAATGTTAAATATAGAGACGTGCTTTCAAATTTTTATTTTTTTTTACATTTTATTTCTTCGGATCTTGTTCATCACACCGTCCAATAAAGTCAGTGACACATTGTGAGATTGTGGTGAACAAGGGATTGGAGGCCCTGAAGGCAACATCTAGACAGAGGTCGTAGGTCACGGAGATGTGATGTTAAGAGAATGAGCTACACATGTTGACAATGGATAGGGGAACACACGCGCGCACACACATACTTCACATTAGTGCATATACCTGTCTGGTTGCGGACAGCAGGCTGTGCGTCCATGCAGTTGGCCAGGTATGGTGGGTTGCTAAACATCCTGCTGGGGGGTTGGTGATGATGCGGGGCCCCCACTGAAGGCGGCTGGCTGGACGGGGTCGGCGCAGGAGGGGGCGCCCCGAAGGCGGCCCCGTACCGACAGGCCCCCGTGCCCGTGAACTGCCCCGAGAAGTGGACGGTGAAGGCGCTGAGGCCGCAGTGAGGATCCGAGTCCAGGTGGTGGGGGTCCCCCGTGCCGCCCCAGCTGGGCTCCTGCTTGATGAAAGAGTGCGGCCCCAGGGACGTGTGAGGGGCTCCCAGGGATGAGTAAGGGGAGGTGGCGGTGTGGAAGTCCAGAACTGGAGCCCACTGAGGGGCCGTGCTGACTGGGAGGGCCGGGCAGCTTGGACTGGGCCCGGCTGGGACCGGAGGTAGGAGGGAGTTCAGGTCACGTACATCTGAACCCATTGTGGTCCAGGACCAGAAGCTAAAAAAAAAAAAAAACGGAAAATGGAAGTTACCTCTAAATGGTCTCAGGATGCTTATAAATTAAACCACCTCACTGCCTTCCAAAGAAGAAGTCTTGCCAAAGTGTGGCTCAGTTGATGGCCATCAGTTTTTGGAAAATACCGCACACTCTGCAGAAACTCTTCAAGATCATGGTGAAGCAGCGGTCAACTTGACTACGTTGAGAAGAGGACAAGCGGCTGTGGTCTTCGTTTTGGCGTGGAGGAGTGTTTGGTCCATTCAAGGAGCACAGAGGTTGTCTTCAGTAAAAAGTGCTCTCTGTGAATGGAGGAAGAGGAGTGGACCAGTGAGGAGGAGTAGCCCTCTTTACCCTCCATGCTTTCCATCTGGGTAGATGTGTAGGCGGAGTCAGGAGGTGACACTATGTTTATACATCGATGTATTTTCATTTTGACACATTTATTTTTTACATGCAATCATGAAAAAAAAAAAAGCTTATGAGTGAGTTATCTTGAAAAAATAACCCCATGCATCACATTAAATTACATGCAATAATTTATGGTGTGTATGTGCAAATTTCTCCATTATCAGACTAATACGTCAAGTCATCTTTATTTATTTATTTTTTACATACAATCATAAAAAAATGCTTGTATGAGTGAGTTTTATTTATCTTGAAAAAATAACCTCATACATTAAGCCAGATGAGCATAAATAAATAAATAAATACATACATAAATGCAATTGTTTCAATCAATCTACCAAAAATATTTTATAGGTTTTGAAATACAGTTTATAGTCTATAAACTTATATTGTGTTGTGTATATAGTGTTAAATTACAATATGCTGCATCACATTAAATTACATCCAATAATTTATTGTGCTTATGGGCAAATTTCTCCGATTATCAGACTTATAAGTCATCTTTATTTATCTATTTTTTTACATGCAATCAAAAAAAAAAAATGCTTATATGAGTGAGTTTTATTTATCTTGAAAAAAATAACTCCATGCAATAATCCAAATGAACAAAATAAATAAAGATATAATACATAAATGCAATTATATTTCAATCAGTCTACCAAAAATATTTTATGTTTTGAAATACAGCTTAAAGTATATAAATTTATACTGTATTATGTATATACTGGTAGTGTCAAATTCTCCATTGCAGAAATCCTATTTTAAACGAGCTCCATCTGTGCAAAACTGCTCTTGTAAATAAATAAACAAAATTTGGGGGGAAAAGTATGCTATTGTCATTCTTTTATAGGGTGTTTTCGTTCACTTATTTTATCCTCTTTGAAAATATAAATGTAATTACAATTGCAATTATCTCTCCGCTTGCATATACAAAATAAAAAAGGTAAACGAGGAGGCGTGCAGTGCTTCAGTGGGCCTTAACGGACAGGAAAAATATATCAACTTTACTGTGACGCACGCATGTGCTGAAGCGTATAAACTCTAATTTGCTTTCCTCTGGGACAAAACAGACCAGATTACGTGAATGGCTGAGACATGAGCAACCGAGCACATCTGCAAAATTAAAAGCAAGAAATTAAAAACAATTAACACCGGAAGTGCTTTATGGATAGAAGACCCTCAACAATGACTGGAAAACCAGTCATATTTATTTGTGCATGATGTTCCCAAAGTGGGCCTATAGAAAGCCTGTTTAAGTCGTCTCTTCTCGCTTGTCAAATAAATAAATAAAGTGAGCATAACACCGGTGAAATCTCATTTACGGATAATTTGTTGTTTGGAGCAGAGGAATGTGTTCCACTGTCTGCAGTATAGCCATCAATCTTCAGCAATATTGGTTGATCAGTCAGATGCATGAGTGCTCTTCTGGGATGGGCAGCTATGTTAATATTGAGAATGGAAAGGAAATACACATCGGGAGAAGAGCGCGTGAGTGTGCAAGTTTGGTGTTGCTGGCTTATTTCTTCGTTTGAAACCTATCGCACATCACAAGGCTTATCATGATGGATCAGTGGATCATTTATCAGCAAAACACAGAGCAAAAAGAGACAAGCTTGTCTTTGTGTCCAATTGTCACTTGAATTGAAAACAAATGATGTGTTCAACTATGAACTATTGACAGACATTCAACATAGCACGGTGTGTGGGAAATGGTTTACAGTTGCATTTTTTTTAAGTGCTTTGCATCATTATTAGCACATCATGATCCGATAAAAGAGCAATAATGATTAGTTTTGTTTTACTTTCAAAGGAGCATTATTTAAACAATATGATGATTATTATACTGCATATTTTGAGAGATGTGTCTCATAGCAACTTCCCTCGGGGACTGCTCCAGGATTTTTCTCTCTCATGGCTAAAGTGGGGCTTGACCGATATTTAATTGCTCCTTACCTGAGCAAATGTGTGTCAGTCGATAGCCAGTGGGAAAATGGCCGCCTCCTGAGATGGATAAAAATGGGTGGATTTTTTTTTTTTTTTAAACTTATATTCCACAAGCGCAATAATGTCATGTTTAGACTACAGTAGCCTATCTATTATTGTAAATAAAATAAAATAAAATAAAATAAAATAAAATAAAATAAAATAAAATACAATGTTTCGGGGTTGAATTCCCCTAAGTGGGATACTTCACTTAATTTTGCAATTTTTAGCAATAAAAGTTGATATTTTGTCCAGAATGAATTGGATAACTTCATTATTTTTATGCACAATTAATACCTTTAAAAAGTATTTCTTTTTTTCTACTTGCTGTCGACTGATGATGACATCACCTGTGCTCAGAAAATAGGTAACGGCCAATCATGGCTCACCTGTTTTCTGGGTTTGGTCAGTAAACTGAGCCATGATTGGTCGTTATTTACTTCCTCAGCACAGGTGATGTCATCATCAGTCGACAGCAAGTAGAAAAATGACTTTTTAAAGAAAACTAATTGTATATGAAAGAAATAATTAAGCTAACACATTATCGACAAAAGATTAATTTACTACTGAAAATGGCTCAGTAAGTCAAGTATCCCTTTAAAACCACATTTTCCATTTGCTGTCAACATCACGTGTTGAGGGCTAATAAAGCTGCATTCGAGGAAAGTGGGAAGTCAGACATGTCCCACTTGCAATCCTCTAGTTTCGAGCTCAAAACATTTGAAGCGAATATAAACAACAAAAATTGTTCTGGTCAAAACAGTCAGTCTAAATCACATTTGGGTTTCGTAGTTACGATTAACAATGCCTCTTACTCACTGTATTCAGAAGTGAAGCCACCGGTGGCCATCTTACGTTGCCAGTCCCTAAGCTTGCTTAACTTGAATACATTGGTTTCTCCACTCCATTTTCACATTATTTACTGTTGCTACTGCGAAAATGTCGGTGTGTAACGTATGGTTTCAATAAGTTTAGGACAAGATTAAGTGCTACATGATATTTCATCGGTAAGAATGCATTCATAAATTTTCTATATTATTCTATATCCACGAGCTTCTCAGAATTTGACTGCATCATGTTGTCTTAACCATGAACAATAAAATGCAAGTGAAGCCCACCAGTAAAAAACAAACAAACAAACAAACAAAAAAAACCTGTTAAATATAAACCTAACCTTTGTAAGTCGTGAATCACAATACTGAGACAATATACACTATGGATGGTCAATTGAGAGGCTTTCATTAGTCCATACTGCGATCCTAGCATAAAATATGCTAATGATAATGACAGTGTTTTCAGGAAGAAAAAAAAACAAAAAAACATAAAAAAAAAACATAAAAAAAAAAACTTGCCAGTAGCTGGGATACAATCCAGTTGACCTATAACCTAATGATAAGCAGCATAGAAAATGGATGCATAGTTATGATTACACAGTCAAGCGGTCAAAATGTCATCCTAAACTGACCTCTTTGACTCAACGTACTTTACATTTACATTTAATTTAATTACATTTAATCACATTTACTGTCTGGTCAATCGTTCACTTTACATCATCACATCATCCAGGCTCTACTTACATGTGCATGTACCTACTGTATATGTTTTATTTGGAACACTTTAATTGACAGTTAAACAATGCCATTTAACACACAGATTTCTCTCCTCTTGACAAGCATTTTTAGTACTATGTGCCTCCTACCTTATGCTCTCTCTCTCTCTCTCTCTCTCTCTCTCTCTCTCTCTCTCTCTCTCTCTCTCTCTCTCTCTCTCTCTCTCTCTTCCTCCTCGAGTTGAATCATGGGTCAGTAGTTCTTTGCAAAGGGAGAGAGAGAGAGTGAGACTGGATTTCCAGATGGTGAAGTCATCATTTATCTCTGCTCATCTATGTAACAAACTACTTATGTGCACTCACACACTATTGGGATTACTTTCAACCAATGAAACATACACCCACAGTCTACATCAACTCATCATCGCCACAATCGGCTCCCTCTCCTACCGGACAGGTTTCTTTGGAAGAGCGAAGCGAATTGAGAGAGAGAGAGAGAGAGAGAGAGAGAGAGAGAGAGAGAGAGAGAGAGAGAGAGAGAGAGAGAGAGAGAGAGAGAGAGAGAGAGAGAGAGAGAGAGAGAGAGGAGAGTGACTCCCTGCAAACAGGTGTTTAACTGGAACACACTGAAGCACGGGATATCTATGAAGCCGTTTTGAGTAAACACATGCCACCTTGAACATAATATAAACAGTAACATTTGATTGCTTTGAATAAACAGATGTGGGATTCAACCTAAAAGAAACTGAGGGATACTTGCAGTCATGTGCAAAAACTCAAGAAGCAATAACCTTGAGAAAATGTGTGACCGGTAAAAACAAACATTAGCAGTGTTTGTGTATAACTATTATTTGCCAACATCAGGACTAAATGCAAAGATTTGTTCTCTTCTTGTGTTACTGACGACTAACTAAACTAAAGCAAGGTGTTGTAATCGTCTGGTCTTCCATCCAAATGTTTTGAAATTTTTAAGCGAATTTTGTAAAAATGTACAAAACGGACATGCGACTTATGCTCGTTTCCATCCATCCGTCTTTTGCGAACATGCGCCACGAGATTATGTTGTACTGAGGGGTACATAATTCACCCACGGAACTTTGGGACGATGAGGATTCCGGGTGGGAATGTTGGTTTTGACGGACTTAACGGAAGTAGTTTGTCTTGTTGATTTGTGAACAGCTAAACAAGAAACCGAACCGAAGCTAACATTGTTAGCGCTGCTGTGCTGACGTCACCGGCAAGCGCGAAGGCGCTTCAATCTATTTTTTTTTTTAAACTCTTAAAGTATCATGCTTTTATATTTTTAGGTTTATTTATGGTTTTACAATTTTAGTCCATAAATTTTGATATTTTGAACAATTGCAAACGGACAATTTCCGGACAATCCTGTAGCGTGACGTCATCTGCAGACGACCCCGATACAATCTGGCAGCCCGATCACATCTACCTCTACACCGACACCAGTCTTGTAGTCGCTTATTCGCAAAAAACGTTTCCAGAGCCAAAACCCGCATTTTCCTTTTTTCGATACGCTTCAAAATCCCTCCCCGCCTTTAAGCGTAAAAACATTTTTTTTTTGGTGAAATTTGGGCCTTTTTTTTTTTTTTGCGAATTTCTGGTGTTTCTATTCAGTTTCTTTTTTGCAATTCTTGAAAATTTGAATAAAAATAGGTGTGCTCAATGGCCTCCCGGGCATCTGTATGCTAGATGGCCAGTCCAGCCCTGTTTACAATAATATAATATCCCAACAGCTCACCACAAACTCATAAGTTCAAGTAAGAAAGTGAAGCATTTTACAAGAGAATTAAACCAGAAAAGTAGAGCAAGAAATGCAGAGAGATAAGTTGGCTTGCTATCAGCACTGTGTGCACTGAGTTATGTTCTGGCTGTTAAAAAGAATTCTTCAGCGATAGTATCTCTGACTGTGAGTGGACAACTGAAGGCAGAGCATTCAACTGAGTGTTCAGGACACAAAAGTACATTTTCAGATAGACACTGGAGCAACAAATCACAACTCTTTCCTCAATATGGTGCCAAATCTTCCTGTTCAGACAATGTAAAGCCCTAGACAGGAGTTGAACATCCTAAATCTGTACATATTCGAACCTATGACCCACTTGAGATGCCTGTCATTCAAGAGCCTGATGTTAAATCCATCAAATAAAGTCAGAGCCAAACATATTTATTAAACATAACATGTCGTAGTAGTAAAAGTTGGTGTTAAAATTGTATGGATGGAAAAATAGACGTCAAAACCAAAATCAACATGTCCGATAAGGATATTCTATACGACAAATTATATAAACAGGCCGACATCAACATGCCTTCATTCCCGAGTGGAGGTTCAATAGGTGTTACAGACAGACAATGATGGATTTACTGTACGCATGTTAAAACCCTTAGCGAGTCTTGTGCACGCAAAGGGCTGAATATTTGTCGACAGTGCTTGGGGAAATGCTGGTGCATTCTGATTTTCAGTGCACCTGTTTAGGAATTTGGCTGACGTGTCTGCGCCAAGCTGAGTGTAACCGTCAAAGCAAGATTGTCTTTTCACATGTGCCCGGTGCATCTGACAATTTGGTGGCGGAAAGCTATCTAACCTATATGCCTGCTTCAACTACATCTGGTGCAGTAGGTAGACGACGGGTTGTAACATGATTTTGGAGAATTTAATCGAGTCAGAGGCAGATAGAACACCCGGTCTAACACGCCTCTGCGCAGAATGACGCCGTTCGCCGTGCCGGTCCCGTGCTGGTCACAAAAAATAGAGCCCAAAGACTGACAGTGAACAGTAACACAGTCATACACCCATATTATACACAAATCAAGCTTTACTCTTGTCAGAGGTAATAACTGTTTGACATTTGAGGGTGGAAGAAAACAAAAAACTCATCTATGAAAATATACAACATAAAACCTCCTTACAGAAAATATCCAGAAACCACTCTCACTATAAATCATATTGGTAATCATGATAACGTCACACCAAACTAAACAATTTGAGATGAAGGGCCTTTTAGGCCTCAGTGATCTAACACTGACTTCAGTCTTCATCTAATCCTTGTCACTGGCATATAATGAGCGAGTCAGTCATCCAAACAGCAACAGTAACTAACAGTGAGTATGATGACCACGCTGGCAAGAAAACTGAGAAAGGATATCAGACAGAGGAAGGACCGTGTGTACGAGTGTGGAGTTCAACACCTTGTCAATTGAAAGTGTGCCACAAAAGAAAGGAACATTCTTCACTTATCCGCACATTAATAAAAAAGATGTGAAAGTGACAGATGAATATCGTCTGTCTGAGAAACCATGAATAATTTTCAGCCAACATAACACTCCAGTACACTTAAGCAATAAAAATACAGTTCCCTGTGAGTGCAGGAGGTAGCTCTTTACTTTTTACAACTGAATGGAATAATAACAAGTGAGTTTCCACCCAATGACTTATTAACCAACAAAGCCTCGATGCCAGGTATTTTAACGTCGGTCATTTGCATCCCAAAAGAATGATGCCATTTCTAGTGGTGGGACATGCCTCCGACTTGGCGTATAAATAGCAAAAAAATAAAAACTGCACCAACTCAGACTGGTCTGTCCTAACCAAGCCTTGTTGCATGAGCTGATGAAGTCTTCTCGCACGAGAGGCTAATCGTCTTCTAAGACAGAGCAATCCAGTTGCGATCGATTCAATGGCCTGAGAAAAAACAGCCTTGATGAACAGGAATATCCAAAACGAGTTTTGAAAGATGTCCATTACATCAACATTTTTTTTTCAATCTCGATGAGGTTTTCTTAAAATAAGGAAAGTGCAATCTGAATGGGGTTTTCATGTATGGAATCTCATATTTTCTTGTGCTCTCATCATGTATTGGAGACATCATTAGTATCTTCTTTAATTTAAATTACCATGTTCAAAGCAGAGACAAGAACAGCAAGATAGGGTTGATCGATTATGACGAAAATATTAACCATGACTATTTTGGGAATAAACGATTAGGATGATCATTTATTTTTTATGCAAAAAAAACTAATAAAAATAGTAAGACAAATACTTTCTTTTAAAACACTATGCAATAAGTTCCTTTGGATGAAACACAATGTATTAGTTATTTTAAAATTTAAAAAAGGTGCAAATGTATGACTTTAAACAACTAAAAAATTAGTATTAATATTTATTTAAACGATTATGCAGATTTTGTAATTGTGGAGTGTACTAATTGAAATTGTAATTAAAGTTTGATTAATTGCATAGAATTTAGGTTTACTGACTTAAAAAATAGTTTAACCCAGTTTGCCACTTAAGGTGATTTCCAGAGAATAACATCCAACCAAAGAAAAATCCCCCTTCAAAAGCATTTTTTTCCCTTCTCTGTATTTGTGTATTGTCCCCCAAGTGCATGTTTTAAAGGGTCACATAATACTACGCGAGAAAACATGATGGTTGAAAGTTGCTCCTATTGCCACGGGTTTGTTCAATTTCCTGCACCACTATGCTCTCCTGTTTGAAAGAGAGTGCCAAGAATGTGTGCAGCCACTGAAAAAGGGAAAAAAAACATTTGACTTCTGTTGCACATTATTGAAATTTGTTAAACTCACATTTTGCAATATTAATACTGAGCCATGAGAGCCATTATCACCTGGCCATTTAGCAGCGGGCTGGGCCAAATAGAAAGAATATTGGGGAAAAAAGTAAAAGAGTAAATAAATAAAGACCTCACAGAGGTTGCGGTTTGGACCCTAATTAAAGCCTTGAGAATGTGCAGCCACCCAAAAAACACTCCACGGTTAGGGCATGTGTGAATTTATTGCTAAGCCATCATCACCTTTGAGTGTGTTGTCTTACAGTACGTGCACGTGTGTATGTATGTGTAGAAGAGGGTGAAAGAGCGTCCTGCTGCCGGCTGACCGCTCTCCATGATAAAGTACCAGACACATTCCAGCACTTTAATAACAAATGGGCTGACAGGGAATGATGACGGCAAGGTGCGGGGTTCAGTCGTCAAATGCTGATTATTTGGATGATGTCCTGAATAGTTCAAAAAAGTATCTTGTATCTCGACAGCTAATGTACCCAGACAAAATTTGCCTGAATAGTAAAGCAGTAGATTTTCTTCACGTTTGTATGTTTTGTTTTCCTTGAATCAGAACTCCCTTTGCTAGTTTAAATCATCTATTTTCGAGGTCCACTTGTTGCTTTTGGAGGGCGGCCTCATTCACTTCCGACATGAAAAAGCACACGAAAAAACAAACATGTTGTGAGGCAAAGATACAGAGCGATGACCACAGAGGCGGTGGACAGCGGTGGGGTAAGACCTCTGCTGGTCAGAATCAGATGGCCTGTGACCTCATTTTTCCTGCCGTCTGACAGGTCATTAAAAGCTGGACTGAACACCATCCATCAGAAGCTAACAGATTAGCATCAACTCACTTTATTGCGTCTCTCCAAATAGTTAATTTGAAAGTAAAAACACTTTATCCATCATTTTATCACAACCAAGTGTTGTTACTAAAATGATTATTTTAAGAACACAAATGTCATTAGCATTGTCATTGTTGTTATGACTATTTGAATAAAAGTCTGATGATGAATCACCTTAATCAAACAAATCAATCACACAATAATTATTGTTATTGATTTATTTCCATCCATTATCCAAACCATTTATCTTTAGAACAAAAAAATAAGAGATAAAACAAACAATACCAAAGAAAAATACATACCACTGCAAGGGTATTGGTTTAGCATTTCTATTTTGAGTTAATTAAAAGATAGTGTTTTGTTTTCAAATGTTGTGAAACAATGACTGAAACCGCGTGCGAAGACTGAGAAAATTAAAAGTACTGAACTGCTGCGATAGTGTTATACTCTTTTTCACCATCACTTTTTTTTTTTTTGCACTTAGTGATTTTGTTATTCATTGAAATTTGGCAGGCTTGTTAACAACATTCTCTGTGGTTTGTCAAATGTACACAGCAATTAATTTTTACTTTACGGGGACTTTAAATGAAAAGAAAGAAACATTGATCCATCCTGTGTGTAGAGCCTCCGAAGCTAAAAATGCAATCCTGTGTTGGGTGATATGCAACCATAACAACTCACAGTATGAGTCTCTAAGCATAAAAAAAAGAGAAGAGATTAAATAATGAAAAATGAATTTAGGCACAATACCGAGGTCAACCTAACTTTCAGACTCGAGTCTGAATGAAAAACGATCAACCAATGCTCAACAATTCAGTTACGAGAATAATCATATTTGTTGCTATTACTGCCAGTACTGTAAATGACCCAATACAAATAACAAGATCACTGCTCACTTGATACTCAAATGAATGCACATGCAGCAGATGGAGTTTTAGAATATGTATTTAATACACCCCCCCCCCCCCCCCACACACACACACATATATATATATATATATATATATATATATATATATATATATATATATATATATATATATATATATATATATATATATATATAATAATTGTTTACTACTGTGTTCGCTCAAATAATGGCCATCTCACAAATAAAAAGAGCCTGAGGAAACTTTAAATGGACCTGTTCCCTCTGTTGTTTTTGTTTATTTCAAGTATTAAAAGTGCTATATAAACAAAGAAGTATGGATTGATTGATAGACATATTTCCTCCTTGAATTCTGGTTAGAGCCTTTAACCAGTCTTATTATTTTCTTATATTAGTGTCATCTAAATGTTTAGAAGGACCTCACTGGGCACAGCATGTCCGATTTGATTTTTGCAGCAATACAAATACGGCTTATAATACACATAAGACATGAACCATGAACTATTGAAATGATAATGAATTCAATAATAATAATAAAAAAAAACTGTCCAGCTCATACTGTCAATTATTCTGTCCAATATTGTTTTTATTAGTGTAGTTCTATAACACACCCTCCCCTGCAAATCTGCAACACTTGAGAAAGGCTAAAAGTTGTCTTTGTTTTTTTTTGTTTCCAGAGCCAAAGCAGCATACA
Organism: Festucalex cinctus; assembly: GCF_051991245.1. Taxonomy (NCBI): domain Eukaryota; kingdom Metazoa; phylum Chordata; class Actinopteri; order Syngnathiformes; family Syngnathidae; genus Festucalex; species Festucalex cinctus. Next base: position 18,877,559 of record NC_135413.1, on the reverse strand, counting down.
ATATAAATGTAAACTAGTGACCCCAACCTGACCCGGACTCGATGTTTGTTATCTACTATTTCAACCACACGGCTTTCCCCCATTTGAAACAAAATGTAAGAAATAAGACCAAACACTGCAGTCGTTATCTGTGAGTTCAAAGCCATGATTCAACTTTAGAAACGGATCATAAATGTGTTGCTACAGAGTAAAGGTCTCAAGTCTTTGACATTTCAAAGGCAATAACTAATTACGTTTTATAGCAGAAATAGCGCTTGACGTGTTGTTTTGGGTCAGTGATTAAGAGGCCAGTGAACATGTGTATGCGTGAGGTCCTGATCACAGTAAATTTGAAGAGATTGAAATATTAACATTTAGGAATACATGCAGGCAACCGGGAGAAATAGTGAGCAATGATCAACAGGTTCATAAGTTAGGTCTGCACTGGATGAGTATTCTTGTGACTTGTGGATTGACACCGCTACGAAATGTGAGTGTGCATGCATGCGTAGGTGACCCTGGCCAAAGAGTTTAGGCCTCTCCGCCATCAATAACCAAACGGTTTCATTCTCAGGAGCAAGCACACACGCATTCCTGTAGATATATGGGTATCAGTGTCCATCTGTGGGAGGACCGTGTACCCATAAGAAGTAAAAGCCTTCCCAGGAAATCAGAAACGTATGTTTGCCATCATGGTGGTCCTCCTGGGAGGATAAACTAACAGACTGGTACTATTTTTTTTTTCTACTGGTGTAACTATGTTATCGTTATCACACATTTAAAAATTAATTACAATACCAAGCACGCGTACAATCTACTACTGTTTGTTCATGAAATGTATTATAATAAGAGCTGCAAAACCTTAGCTGGTTCATCAAAAATGTGATTAAATATATAATTTATTTTTGCTACTGTTGTACACGAAATATATTTGTGCTCTGTAATCATGTCTTGATATATGAACATTTTAGTGTGCAGTGTTATAAGTAAATAATTGCTTTTTGTGATGCACTGTTTTTGTTTTTTGTTTTTTGTCTCAGTCAGTTGGCTCTTTTTGGTGTTTCCTAAAGGCAGCGCAGGAACATGGGAGCAATTGTAATCAACTATCAGTCTACTTCCTGGATCAGACTACAAGATTCAGGCTCAATTTACTTTCACAAATGATTTTCCAGATTGGGTCTGATATATTTGATCAAGAACGGGCAAAACTCCAGTATTGAGTAAAGAAAATTTCTTTCTTTTTTTTTTTCTTTCTTTTTTTAAATGAGAAGCATTTTTCGTTAAACAGTGACAATGTATAACCATTATAGAAGTGAATGTTACGGGCAAACATCATTATTTATTTATTTATTTTTATTTTTTAAATATATATGAAAGGTGTTAATATCTTACTGGTGAGCTACAGTTTTTTAACTACTAATACAGAGGTTCACTCACATCTTTATCGTGCAAAGGAACAAATTACTTAAAATATTTGATTAATTAACAGTGTCAGATGGCTATTAAGAAATTAGATGGGACAAAAGATATAACAACATTCAACACTATAATCTTCAAATTCAAATATTTTACAAGGCCAAAAGAGCAGCTGCACTTCTTCAATTTAAGACTCTTGAGTACACTCGGAGTGCCAGGATTGCACTCCGTCTACTGCGCCGTTTAATACGACTTCCCCATTTGATTTACAGTGATGTATTTTGCGGCAAGAGGTATAATATGACAAAACACGGCCCCATAACCCCAGGATATTCAGCAATGTTTAGTGCTGAGACCCATTTAACTGGAAGACTGACAAATATACTGCTTCACTCCCTTCTTATGTACCGAATTTCAATAAAATGGAGCAGTAAATCAGAACTGAAGTTTAACAGCTCTATTTCTGTACAGGCATCATGTATGAAAGGGGTACGTTGGTGTCTGACATGATTTCACAGTATATTTCTGACTATGACTTAGACGGGACTTGTGAGGAGAACCAGTAACAATGAAGTTGGATTTAAGGGATGGTTAGGGAGTTAGGAATGCTTTTGCAACTCCAATTCAAAGGAATATGTTACCATTGAGTGTATGTTAACTACCAGCCAAAACAATATGACCGCTTGCACAATATAATTATATCAAATGCAAGAAATATATAAATATTCTCACTTTTAAAAGATGATAAAGCTTATTATTTGATACTCTGTTTGAGCGGTTTTAGCACGGTCTCATAAAAAGACAAAAAATACAACCAAAGTCAATCAGGACATTCATTGTAAATGTAACACTTTTTGATACATTGGAAAATGAACATGCTATGTCTTACTGTATGTCTTTTCCCATTGTGCACCTCTGCAGTATTGCAACACACTACCACTTATACACAAAACCAAGTGTGTGCTTGGGGACACATTGATGGAATGTGAATGTCAGTGGTCTCCTTATTTACTCTTCATATAAAACACTGAGCAGTAATTAACTGCAGGTATCCTCCCCTGCTCGAGGGTAATTGACTGTTTCAAAACCCCACAACTTCATAATCCACATTGTGTGTGCACGCGGATGTGCAGGTGTGCGTGTGTATGACAAAAGAATATAAAGAAATTAGATGTGAGAGCAAACTGTATGTGAAAATATTAACTCCTCAACATTCCGCACCTCCCCCGCCATGCACCCACCCACCCCCCATAGCACCCAATAAGGATAAGGGTCAGCAGTGGTGGACAAAGCCACTCAAATGCACCAGATGTCTTTATGAGAGCATTAACATTCAGATGTATTCATTAGCAGTAAGTGCAGAGACGTTGTGCTAACCATCAAAATATGCACCATTAATTTTAATGAGTGAGCGGAATGAGTCTCGCGTGGACGTGAGCAACTTTGGATCTGGTAGCCGATACACTGGTAGCCAGAAACTTCCCAAAATATAGTTATGCAAGTCAGCAACTAATTTAGTGTACATATGCAGGATAAGTATAAGTTCGTCAGAAGTAACAACGCAATCTCAATTGTTGGCCAATGAGTGTACTTTATACTTTATAAGATGACTAATAAATGACAAATTAAAACTGTAATAAACCTAATCATATTTGCTATGCAGGCATGATCAGCTCCTCTCTATTGTATTTAGAGAGCAATTCATCTGCAATTAGTGGCCAAGTATCTGTGGTGAGATGGCTCATGCTAACATGGGGCCATATGTTCCTCTTTCCCTGGGAACATAAAGGTAACAAGGGGGTAATTAGAATGTTTTAATTTGACTTAATGTGTGTTAATTGGTTGAGCTAATTGGTACCTCTAAATTTATGTTAATAGGTGTTTGTTTTTTATTTTCTCCTGACCAGCCATGTCCGAAGATGTAATTGCAGCAACAGAAATAGCAAGGCGTTGACCAAAGGTGTAACTGGTTAGAGTGCCTCTCAGAGAGCAACCCCCATTTGCCATTAAAGATTGAAGGCTAATTAGCTATTAACACTGTAACAACAGACAACAAAGCGTGGCCTTTGCTGTTTATTACTCTGAGCAATTTGTGTAAAACTAATGGCAAGCTTCAAAAGAAACTCTGCCAGATACTAACAAAACAGAGAAAGGCAGAGAAAATGTTAAAACACAAACAAACAAAAAAGTTGTCCCTAAAATGTGTTATTTCATTCAATAACAAACACTGAACATTCTTACAACAATGAATGTGATATTCTTATATGTGCCTTGTCAGCTATGAACCAAAATGTGGAACAGGCAAACTACTTGAAATGTAAAAAAAGAAAATGTTCAAAAGCATTGAAATCCGATGACAGGAAACACAATGAAGCCAATATTAATCTATCATTAAGTTAACCTATATTCAAAACATTGAAACATGCATTACCAACGTGTTGTTTCAGTTGTCTGTGTGTCGTCGCTTGGACAGGTGGAGCCTTTCTGATTTTAAGAACTGTTCAATTTTCGATATCTGGGCTCTGAATGACGACTGTTGCTCTTCTTGAGAGCACAGAGGTTCCAACTCAGCATCGGATCTCGGAACTACGGCAGGCATAGAAGTTCTACTTTACATGAAGAGAGGAAACAAAACAAACATGCCATGACAACAGACTTTTAGCAGTAGAAATAGCTTTCATGCCATATTGTTAATGAAAGAAATTTCAGTCAGATGTCAATTGACAGTTGCAGCATGTGGTTTTTGCTATTGTTTATAGGAGGGACACAGTCCTGCATGTTTACAGGTTTCCCTCCTCAAACAAACAATTCATATAATTAGGATAGTTATCACTTTTCGGCAGTTTGCTAATGAAACAGGTGTGTTTGAGGAGCAAAACCTCTGAAACATGCAGGGCTGCGTGGGTGGATCGATCCAAATATACTGGCACTATAATATCGATCTAGTAGTTTAGTTTCAGTTAGACTCTTTTATACACTGCTGCAGTTGGTCAAACAGATAACAGGCATGTTACAGCAGGCACCGGCAGACTTGCTCCTGCTCTCCCTCCTCCCCTCCTGTTTTGATTGTGTGCCATCACAGGACTTAACATCTCATCTTTGTAGTAGATTGCATGAACAGTATTGTATTTCAAAAAGAATTTGTTTTGTATGTTGTTCTCCAGGGCGGCACAGTGGCTGACTGGTTAGCACGTCCACCTCCCAGTACTGAGGACTCGGGTTTGAGTCTCGGCTCCGACTTTCCTGGGTAGAGTTTGCATGTTCTCCCCGTGCCTGCGTGGGTCTTCTCCGGGTACTCCGGTCTCCTCCCACATTCCAAAGACATGCATGGCAGGTTGATTGAGTGCTCCAAATTGTCCCTAGGTGTATCACTGCGCGTTGCCCCGCACACAGCTGATAGACACGCTGCTGATAGTCGCGCCTTCGAAAAGACAAACAACTTGTAGATTAATGCGCGTATACGAACGAACAGAAAAATAGTGCCCGGCGGTAACTGAGTTTGACTTTTTTTCAGGAGGGAGTTTTTTGATCCAAATGTATCACTCTTTTGAACAGAAATTGTTTTCAGAAGAAAAACGCTTCATTTAGTTCACGCCAGCCAGCTTGCCGGACTATTTTCCTCTCGAGCAAAAGCGGACCAGAACTCGTGTCACAGAACGCTGTCAAGGGTAAGTCAGTGATGATCGCACACCACTGGGGTTGACGATGAAATAGAGATTCATTTATCACAAAATGTAGAGAAATCTCCACTCTGTGGCGTCCCAGCCGTAGAGACACCACAACTTGGAGTGAAACTACAGCAGACACCCATGTGTATTGTGATGTGTATTGCCTACAAGTTTGAAGGCAAACGCACGAGCGGAGATTTGCCGTAACATCTCCGCGTGAGCCTGACGCAGAAGTATAAGGAAGCCTTTAGACTGTGGCCCTCTAGGCCCAGAGTTTCACACCTTTGACTTTGAGTAACTGTTTTAAAACGAGGCGATGAAGAGGAAAACATTCACGCGGAACGGTAGGGATTGGAATATGGTTTCACTTTAAGTAACAAAGATCTAAAAGTCACAGTATGTAATTGTTGTCTGCCATGAAAGCATGTTGATTTGAATGGAAACTGACTTTTTGTTCTAAATTTATCGTCCAAGATTTAAAAAAAAACAAAAAACATCAACTTGTTTATCGTGTAAAGGTACTGTATATGAATAAACATACCCAGGAGTCGCCCATGTGCTCGAAGAGTTAGAAACTGGATAAGAAGGGGCAGACAATGAGACTCTGCTGCTTTCCTACACACGCACACACACAAAAGAAAAGAATCATGAATTCCCATGTGGTATAAAACAGTAGTCCCTGAAAAAAAGACAACTCATTCAGGACTCTTGAGGACCTCTAACTGATGGACAAATACTGGACAGACAATAACCAGTCTAACATTATCCAGCTCGAAGAGACTATCCAGGCCCGGACTGTGAAGTTCCCACTATTCCGAGTTGACACAGAATGAAGAAGCTAGCCAGCTACATTTTTTTTTTTTTTTACATTACTAGACCATTTTGTTCCTCACACTTCAGCGTTTTGCACTATATCTCCCTCAACAGTCTGCACCTGGATCTTATAAACCACAGTGACGGGTTGCAGTGAAGGTTAAAAAAAAAAGTGAGTGTGTGAAACAGTGAAAAACATAAAAAAGAAAATACAGACTGAGAACAGAAGGAAGAAAATTGATGACTGATGGACAGATGATGAAGTATGAGTGGAAGAAAAGCAAGAAAGGAGAGACACATGCACAATTGAAAAATTGTCTTGGAGCAGAGGCTAGCCATTATTTCTGTTGTCGTGTTAGGTTGTCCACAGGATGTATCAGCACTGTCATGTTAGTCAATCAACATCAACATTCAAGCCAAGTGATCCACTGCGGAGTTTACATCTTCAGTTGCATGCAACGCTTCGTTTGGCTAGATGTAGGCTATTGTTATCTGCAGTTCTTTTAACCATGAAAGTAGCTAATTACTGTAATTCTCCTTGCATGTCTTCATGTTGCCGGAGACATGACAGGCACTGGTTTCTGTCTAGCTATTGTACGTGAAGCTTTCATGTACTTTATCTGCTCAGAGTGATCGACCCAATCCAATGATTTCTCATTCTACACCACAACAGATCACTATACTGGAAAAGATAGGCAAGGATAGAAAAGAAAAGTGATAAGAACCATACAAAAATGTTCAGCTTCTGTTAACTGACATCAGTTGTTACTGTTTCTCTGAAGCGATCTCCAAAAATGTTCCGCTCTCCCAGCGTATGTTTCCTCCCAAATCCTGCAGATGAAGAGACGCTGGAGGCCTTCAACAGGTCAGATGCTCTAATAATCACCAATGGCTCTGAGAGAAATCAAGTGAGATGCGGCAAGATAATAACAATGACAGACTGATGTACACAACAAAAGTGAAACATCTCTTTATCACACTGCAGCATAATTCTTATCACAGTCATCACCTTTACTGTGCTGGCTTTTCAGAAATGTGCAGGGAGACTGTGTGGGCAGCCCATGTGAAGCACTTGCATATTGCTCAGAGATGGGCGAGTTCTGAAAATACACAATACGCTAAGTTACCTGGAGCTTTATAGGGTCACCCAAGCCAAACAGGTCCTACTGTAGGTGAGAGACCATACAAAGTATAGCTCAAATGACCCCATACGATAAATAAAATAAATGGATGGCAAAATGCAGGTTTGGTGGTGACAGGCAAAAAACTCAAGACTTTAGATTTTTTTTTTTTACTTATTCTTATTAAGTACGGCAAATTTATATTTTATAGATATTCAAGGAAGAGTACCTGAACATTTGGCTGCAGGTTGGAGTCAGAGGTAGTTGTGGCTAGAACCGCTTGTTTCATTGCACCACCCCAGTCAAATGATGGCCTGTAAGTCTTTAAAGTAGGTAAAGACAATTCCTTCACATCTCCAAGGGTTTCTTTTATAACAGGCTGCTTTTGGCATTTAGGTGAGCCAAGCTCAGGTGATTCAATATTACCACTTTTTGGTTGAACGGAGCCTGACAAGACACTGTCAGAGGATTTTGAATCCTCTGCAATGTCTTGGTTGGAAATGGGAATGTTTAAATCCCCATCATAAATGACAGGTTCTGCCTGAGAGGTCGTCCCACAGGCCTCACTTTCAAAATCCTCCATTAGTTCATTTGCAGGCTCAGATGTACCCAGATTATTAATTTTGTCGTCAACAATGGTTTTCTTGGCTTTCTCATTTGTATCGGTACCACTCATTTCATTTGTGGGAGTCAAATTGCTCGTATTATTAATAGGTTCTGTCACTGTCTGATTTTTCACTGAGTCAGCTGACTCACTCAGAAGATCAGAAAAGTTGGTTTGAGCATTAGTTCCTGATTCGTCCAACCTCTCCACTTCTGTGGTTTTCTCAACCACTGGATAAACTGCACTTGGAGATGACTTGACCGTCTCTGCATTGGTTTGGACCTCAACTTGACACACGTCTTGAGCCGCTTGCACAATTAAAATAGCTCTATTATTGAGACCTTGGGCTGAAGGGCTGCTGAGGTCGTGAAGTAGCCCATCCCTCATGGTAACAGGACTGTGGTCTGGAACTTTCTCTGTGTCTTTTTGATAGTCGTTCGCCTCGCAGACGGCGTCTGTTTTCTCATTGATGTCCATAAAGTCACTGTCCGGTGGGGTGTTGCTCTTTATATCACACGTCGTCTGGGCCTCTAGCTTTGTTTCTGTTTTTCCTTCCTCATTCTCTCCATCCCTGAACTCTGCTGCTAATTCTGTTTTGGACATGTGTGCATCCATTTTGCTGTGTTCTTGACTGTTTCCACTATCAGCTGTTTGGGAAAAAATAATTTCTTTTTGCTCTCCAGCACATGTCTCTTCCAGGACATCTTCAGTGCAAATCAGCTGACTTTCATTTTTGCAACTTTCTTTACTATTGTTCATTACCTCTTTCACATTGTCCATCCCACTACAGTCTGTTCCACTTGGGCTTGTGCTCTCATGATTGCTATTTCTGTCGCTGGTTGGTAGGTAATTGTTTGACATGTTGTCTGAGTTTGATATATTCATTTCATTCACTAAGCTTTCACTGATGGCCAACTCAACAGCAGAATGATAGGAAGTAGTACAAGTCAGCTCTGACACTTTGTTAGAGAGATTTTCGGTTGTGGTAGAGCTGCTTGTGTGTTTATTCAAAATGGTGTCATCACTGTCCATTGTATCCTCGAGTCCGAGGAGCCTCTTGGGTGAATGAATTGAAAACGCCTCTTCACGTTGAACTTGTAGCTGCGTTTCCGACTTTCCACAGAGCTTTGGTGATTCTTGTCCTAGGAGAGCACAGTACATAAGTACAAAAAAAAGGTTTCAAGTTGTAAAATTATGGCCTGTTTGAAAAAAAAAAAAAAAAAGACCAAATTTTTCTGTATTTTATCTGTTAATTTCTTGCATGTCACGATCCTACCTAAAATGCTATACAGTACTAAATTCTTGAAAAAGAAGAAGTAATAAAGCATGCCGATGTCCTTGTTTATATTATGTTGGCTGACCTCCCATTTCACCATCCAGTCTCGTCTTAGCGCTCGTATCTTCCAGACAGTCCAGGATTTTGCTCTGAGAAACGGCTGAGTTCTGAAGGCTGCCAAAGACAGGCAGTGTGAAGCTGTTTTTGGGTTCATCAGGAGGTCTCCCTCTCGTTCTCTCTGTGAGACTGGGGAACATCTGAGTAGAAAGACAGACGCGTTTCAGTGCAATCTCTCGTGTGAAGAGAAAAATAAACGCACACATCCTTAAACATCCTTTGTCAACAGAGGCTGTTGTGCACTTGGAGCCTGCTATTTAGTTTTAATGTGTACAAGTTTCATGCCATCACCAAAACATACCAATATGGTGTAAATACTTTTAAATCCAGGTTAAAAACTATGCTCTTTTGCCATAACAATAATTAAGGTCTTTCAAGTACTTTTTAAATCATGTTTTCCAAAATAATGAACTGGTTTTCATTTTTAGCTAATCCAACATTTTTTTTTTTACTAATTTCAACTGTGCCTAGCAGCACACAATTTTCCTCTCTAGAAACATTCACAAGATTTTAGGCAAATCTCTGGTCGCCAGAGCCTCTCTTCATAGATTTTGGTCTATGAGATGAACTAACGTCAGCACTGAAGTAATTTTATTAATTTTGCTGGCTTCAACAGCACATTTGAGGAAATCTGGTTTGATAAAAAGTGATCACCAGGAAGAGCAATTGTGCTAGGCTCTCAGTATGCAATCAAACAGGGTTGTTGTAACGGTCTTGGGAATGGGAACATGAATATGTTTCCATACTATAGTTTCCGTTTTCCATACTAATTTAAGAAACCAAATTCCATACTTTCTATAACTGTGCAGAAATCCTATTATGAGTGTGTGTGATGGTTAGGTGTTTTTGATTCATATTTTACTTAAATAACAACAACAACAACAACAGTATTCAAGCCAGTCTCTCTGTTGGATGTCTTAAATTCCTATATAAAATAAAATTCAACATACCAGAAAATTACATACATACCTCCAATTCATGTATTTTCTGGGCCTGCACTTTGACCTGTTCAAACAGTTCACTGTGTTTCTGTTGAAGGTCATAATGCACCTCTTTCAGTGCTTGAAAATCTTGCTGCTCACTCTATATGTGAAAGAGAAACATTTCCTATCACCAATATGTTTCCATTTGAGCTATATAATTACTGTAAATTGAACTCTTAACTTTCTCTAAAAATAAAATGATCTCTTCCCTCCTTGTCCAAAATGGTCTACTATGGCTCACCATCAATTGAGCAACTTTTTCTTCCACTGCCTTGCTTTTGTCTTGCATCTCTTCATGTTCCTCTTTCAGGGCCTGTAGGAAAATTACTCACTCAAAGCATTTTTAATACAATACTAAATGTTTATGAGTTTATATAACATGAGAGGGCCTGAAACTGTAGAAGTGTAAAAGTGAATGGACATCTTTCTAATACAAATTAATTTGTGCCATTTTAATGATTATTTTAATACATTTGTTAATTAGTAAATGTGGGGAAACCATACAAGGAAAAAGAGAAGATACATGATAAAGGGTGACCATTGATTATTAAGAACAAATTTTGTTCCGATAATCATGCTTTTTCAATTTCATTATATATCACAGATGGTATATAAACGTACTGTATTTCTTGGTATGGAGGTTGTCACCGATTCATAAGTGAATCCACATGGGGAAATCATATTACATGAATTAAAATGAATGTCTAATTTTCATCTAAATTCTAAACTGAGAAAAACACTCAACTCGCAATGTAAAAGTAAATAAGGTAATGTAAGCGATGTAAAAGTAACATGGGGGTCTGTTGTCATATACAGTAAACACTGCAACACAAGTTCTGACCTTGTACTGCTCCTCTTGTGCCTTCAGCTGCAACTGGAGTCTGTTCATGGCCTGTGTCTGGTCCAAAAAGAGCTGCTGAGTGTGCTGCAGGGACATCATCACCTCCTTGACAACCACACATACCAAATCAACATGCTGTAATAACGTCTATTAAAAACATTGCGGTAGGTATATACCAGAACAACATATTTTGATCACCAAAATTGTAAAAAATAATAATATTAATAATAAAAATTAAAAAAAAGACCAAATGTATGTTAATGAAAATTATGAATTATGAAAGTTCAGTGCAAACTGTAAGTGTTTTAATGATTAGTTGAATTACTTACTTGTTTCTCGGAACACACAGCATCATATTCTTCCTGTAGTCTTCTGTTCATTTCAGTTTCCTGAACATATGAAAATTGTTAATTACCAATTGAACATCTTGCCTCTTTACGTTTATTTTGTTGAATGACAAACATGTGCGTATGCAACTCCAATTCAATTAGCTAATTAAGAGTTATTGGTTACCATGCTGAGCTGGCAACTCAGCTGGTTTAGATGCTGCTCTTTGTGTGTCATTATGCCGCAGGTGTGATGTCGCACTGATGAGAACTTTGTCTTGATCAGTTTGGTGTTGACCTCCTCCAACTCCTGAAAAACATGTTTGGTTCACATAAACTGCCCCCAAATTAAGAAGCTGATGATTTTGCAATGTCTTAGATGCCACCTACATTATGTAGTACCAAATGCAAAGATCATAAATGTGCATTTTTAAATTTTTACCTTTTCAAAAAACAAGCAAAAAAACTTTAATTCTCCAATACCTTCATTAGTGTCTGAATGGTTGCTTCATGCTTTTCATTTGTAGCTGTTAGTTTCTTGTTTCTTTTCATTGCTTCTTCAACTGTCAGAAAAAAACACACAAACACACTTGGTGTGACCAAGATAACTTTGCCCCAACATTCAGTCAGTCACGTGCATTGTTTTGTACATCATATTGTTTATGTAATTGTAAGTTCAATTTTACAACAACACAAACACTAAAGGTGCATTTTCATTTATGAATATCCTTCAGTTACCATTCTGCTCCAGTCGCTCATGGGCCTTCTTGAGTGTGGCACACTGTCTAGATAGAGTGCCAAACCGTTTCTCAACCTCTCCCATTTGGATCAGGTGACTGTCTTTTGACCGAATCTGCAAAGCTTGCTTCTGTTCCTGTCAAAGAATTACAGTGCACAAATTAATGACCATGTAAAACAAACACGATGACACATCCCTACGAAAGCAGTTAAAATGTTTACAAATCCAGCCAGGGCCCTTCATAGGTCAATACCACAACTTAAATATGACATTTTCTAGACCAACTGCCAATCATGGGCCCTTACAATCCCGATCACCTTCCAGCCAAAGGCGTTAAAAGCTTACTCATCATACAAGAAATAAAAAATAAATAAATAAATCAACAAATCAACTCTGAGAAACAATACTTCCATCAAAACAGTTGAGGCTCATGATTTAACACATGCAGTGTTGTTGTTGTGGAATGAAGGCATCAGCAAAGTCCATGCCTCACAGAGCTTAAGCGCTCTGCAAACTGCCATTACACTTTGATTGTCTGTATCATTCGTTCTTCAATAATTCACTCCCTTCGGTCTCATTTCACTCCCTTCTATCCTAATACACCGCCCTTCCTTTAACTCCCTGACCGTGCCACTGGCATAGGAAGAGCGTTCAACCAAGCGAGGTCCGGTTATAAAATATTTTAATATTGTCATGGCAGTTCAAGTGTCACAGTCTCCCTATCCGTTAGTGGTGATGAGCTCCTCCATCTAAAAGCTGGTCCTCCTATCCCCCAGTCATTAAATTTTTCTCACTCCCACCTATCTTCTGTCAACGACTGGAACAAGTTAAAAACCTCCTTACCAACTCATTGGATTTCTTTTCAAAGTTGTACTTCAGCAGCTGTAAGAGACAAGAACAAACTTACACCAAAATCAACCAGATAGTTTTAAATCGTAATGATTATTAAAATTACAATAATGTTAATTTGCCCAGAAATTAAATGCAAAACTGACAATTTGTGTATAAAGAAGTGCTGGTGGGTATTAAAACGGATAGAACCCCCCCCCCAAAAAACCCACAATACAATTATTTTTTTTCCAGAATAAATACACAATAACAAAGGGATCTTGTAATATCATGGATAATCAAAAAGGGCCTTTGTGTGCGTATGATTTTTGTTTTTAACATATTGCTTTTATAATCATTACTAGATTTAAAGAAACATATGAAAACAACTCTAAATTTAGTAAATTTATTGGAATTAAGGTAACTTCAAATATAAAACCTTACATTTTTAATTCGATTTAAGTACACATAACTGTTCCAGCTGCGTAAACTTGTAATTTACCATATTGTCAACATGCTCGTGATTGAAGTGCTTTAATCACAACAGTGCATGTGAAAAATGTGAAAATTAAAAAAAGGAATCACTAGACCATGTCACAAGAATTAAGACTGCTGGGCCTCAACTTAGCCAAACACAGCAGTTAATGTCTCTTGGATAGAATATCTAAAAAAAAAAAAAAATAGCGCCTCAATTGTCTCCACACAAGACGGCTGGTCGTTAAAGTGCAGCGGTCCGTGGGGATGGCTTTTTGTCACCTCTATGGCATCGAGCCTGAGGACAAACACTTTGGAAGCCAAATTGGCTTGGACCTTCTGCCCTTGACTGAGCAGAGGACTTCTTCTGTTTTAGAACAGATCTACGGTAAATCTTTTTTCCCCCCTTAAGTATGAATGAGAAAATGTAAGTAATAAATGTGATAGTGAGAATAGGATAAGTGGATAGAGTGCACAAGTTCAGTACCTGGAGTGACTTCAGTTCTTCTTTCAAGTTGCTAATCTCCTTCTCTTTTAACTCAGAAATGACCTGGTATTTCCCCTGCAATGTTACAATATTCGTCTGAGTGTCAAAAAAGTAATAAAAGCCAAAGCTCAGTGCAAAAGAATGCATTCCAATTGCCAAGAGGCTGCAAGTGAGATGAGAAAATTTACTGCTAAAACAGTAATTGAAGGAAATTCAGTGGGACTGGGATGGTCGTACCTTCTCCTCCTCTGTCTTTCTTATTTTGGCCTGTAACTTGAGAAAAATATCAAGATGTAAGATGTTTGGTGTGGTCATAGATCAAATAGAGAAAATCAGTATGATTTTCTTTCTGTCTTGCCTGAGCTCATTGCTTTAGGACAGATAGAAACATGGCACATTTGAGAGCACTGTAAATAAAGATTTGGACGACGTGTGCATCATGTTAAAGGACAAAACATACGTGTAAATTGAATTTCCCCTCAAGGAGACGATTAAAATGTAGCTTTGTACTTAAGAGGTGAAGTGATTCAGTGTACCATGAAGGAGGAGAAGAGAAGCAGCTTTACTACATATTAGTCTAACCTCCTCACAAGCCATGGCCTCGCAGTAGCCAATTGAACTGCAAGTCAATGTTTAAATGTTCGTTTATCCCAGAAATTGAAAGGTGCAAAAGTCTACTTGGTAATTTGGGGACAAGTTGAATTCAATTATACCGGAACATGAATTATTGCCCACATGCTATGCAGACCAAACAAGAAGTTCTCTTTCTGCTTAAGATCTTGTTGTTAGACTTTTCTGCTCAGTAACCTAGTCAATCACACCCTCACCAACAACAACATTTTGTATTCAAACAAAAAAAGGAAGCACATTTGAGACTGATACTAGATATAGGCCTACCTGCTTTTTAACATTGATGAGAGACTCTGTATGCTGTTTTGTAGCTGTTTCTATTTGGTGTTGTAATGAATCCTGTCATGATCGGGGGAAATATGTCATTAAGTGATGAAACAGTCATTTGTAATGAACCTTAAATATTGCCAGACCAACTGTCATCCTAATCCAACCATACCTTCTTCCACTCCATCTCTTGTTTCTCCAGCACCACTTTACCGATCTGATTCTCAAATCGAGCTTCTGCCTCCTGGACCATGGAGAGATTTATGAAATAAATAAATAAAATAAACTTTACTTATTTACATACTATACTGACAATGTAGTTACGCCCAAAAGGTGAAGAATATCATGAAAATACTGGAAGTACATTAAGTAAAATAAATACATAATATACAGGCAAAGATATTCTGGAAAGGATCAAAAGTTTCACTTATTTATTCTTTTATTTCATTATAAGTACACCATTGAGAGAGATTAGCATTAGAGGGGAGGTGATATTTGTTGTATGCTGTCCTTATCCTCCTTCTAAGCCCCCAGAAACCATGTAAAAGCCAATTTCTCTCGATGGCCATGAGACTATTTATGCGCATGAGGGAGCATCTTAACTCTGTAAATTTATTTTATAAGCTCACATTAAACTATGGTACCAGCTCAGTGCTGCAAAAAAGATAAAGCTATTTTCCCTTTGAGAAATAATCCTTATGCGTTGAGTGCATTAAGTGTTGTGAAAATACACTAAAGCTTTACTGAATGTGTACTATCCTAATTCAAACAGGACAACAGATTTATTCAGAGCTGATTAGAAAACAACGATAATAATAATGTCCATATTCCATCCATTTTCTGAATTTAAGAAAATGATGTCGGTCTCATCGCATTTGTTTTATTGCACGTAGTTTTCAATTAAAAAAAACAAACAAACTTTGAGCCATCTTCCCTCTCGATTTGGAGATACAGTTCTTTGTTGGTGATGAACTGAGTACTTATTTTCTTCTCAACAGCAATTTGTTTTTTTGTTTAGATCAAATTCAAATGAAACCATATTTGATACAAGCATCCTTCCTCTATGCTCTTTCATGTAAAGCTTTAATTTACAAGGAAACTTAAAATCACTGTCAATGGCTTGTCAAATCTATTGGCAATATTGAGTACCAACACCATGATGACATGTTACTCCTTAACCTCTTCCATGAGGAGGATCAGACTGATTTTTCCAGTTAACATGACAATAACAATAAAAGTGAAATTGAAAAAAAAAACAAAAAAACAGTCAACATCACATTTTTGCTCTTCTAACCTTTACGCACATGACACTGTTCTTTCAGGTTGAATGTGCTTGCTTGAGGGTGGGATGATGATTGCCCCCGCCCACATTGCTATTTAGAAACAAATTAACTTTTTACTTATTGGTCAAGGGCAATATAGCATGTCTGACCTCTAGTCTGATGTACAGTAATATAATGCAAAGTAATGACCTATCACGGCTCAGCTGTTCTCTGAGTTCGGTAATGTGATGTTCACAAGCTGGACTATGATTGGACGTTACCTGAGTCCTGAGCAACTGCGAAGTCTTTTTCAGCGGCAAAATGGCCGCCCCCTAAAATGGATAAGAACTGGCGGATTTTGCTTCTGAATTCATATTCCAAAAACACAATATTAATCAGAATATCGTGTTTAGACGAGTGGGGCTGCACAGATCATATTATTGTAAAGACAATTTTTGGGTTGACTTCCTCACTAAATATACGACAAAAAAAACCTACAAAAAAACAAGGAACAACAAGGAACTTGATGTTATGTTAAATACTCCTACTTTTTCTTGTTATCAGTTTATCACTTTATTGAACACTGTGAAATTGATTGAAGCATAATTAAAATCGTTCAAAAACAAAAGTTTCGATTAAGGTCAAAATATATAATGTCTGCTATTTTGGGTTTATATTTTTATATCCGTCATCACCGGTCACGAACCTCACGGCACGTCATTGGTTCTAATTCTTGTTTCCATGGGAAAAATGAACGGAACATGGACAGAAATGTGTGATTTTCTACTGTACCCTTCGAATGTGCAGCTCCTCCACAGCCTCAAGCAGATGTGTTTTAAATTCCAGCAACTGCAGTAAGATGGTTCCCCCACTTTCTGATTGGCAAGGGGTGTTCAGTAGAGGCCTCTGCTGTGGAGCCACTGATACTCCAACCTAATTAATTAATTATCAAGCAATTAGATTGATACAAGGTTTGTCAGACTGACACTTTTCAGTACACTGCTGGCGATGGATGTTAAAGAAATGCAGGCAGTAACACTTAGGGCTTGATTTACTAAGGGTTTGCGGCATTCAAAAGATATGGAAGTAATTTAATAACCATGTGTACCCAGGATTGTGTCCATTGGGCATTTTATTTTGTGCATTCTGGAAGGATAATATGCAAATTGATCAAATTTACAGTAGCATGCACAATGTGATGTATTAAACATGAGATAATTTGTGGTGTTTTTTTTTTTACACTGTTCCAAATTATTATTATTATTATTTTATTTTTTAAAATCAGATTTTTAGTCAGGGCGGCACGGTGGATGAGTGGTTAGCAAATGGATGTATGGATTTTTAGTCTACGCAAAGGGCACTCAGCATAACTTTCAAGTTATCAAGTGTTCGAGAATAATTTGAAAGTTTTCCAAGTTAACAAACCTCGCTTGATAACAGTATTTTCCTCAAAAATAAAAACTTTTTTTTATTTTTTTTATTTTTTTTTTAATTGCCGTGTTCCAAATTATTATGCATAGCAGTGTTTCAAGACATTTCATAGGTTGTAAATAACTGAAAATAGTCATTTGTTGAATTTGCAGCATTCGGAATTTGTATTTGCTGGAAGCAAAAGTTATTTTCAATCAAAACCAAGTTAAACGGGTGAAGTTACAGTTTAACATAGGATCTCTTATTTGATAGCAGCTTCACAATTTTTACATCCATTGAACCGTGTGTTTTTGGACGGCTTCTGCTTGAATTTTTTTTCCCAGGATGTCAGGATATCCCCCAGAAGCTTCCCCTAACTCTTATTACCATAACATCAAACTTCATTTTATTCTTGTGGTGCTCTCCCAAATTTTCCATGGTGAAAACCATCAGAGCTACCTACTGTAAAGCAAAAAACAATCTTTTGACATGACTGTCTCCACCGATTTACACCTGTTGCCAAGAACACTCCCAATTTGTTAAGAGTGACTAAACATGCATTTTAGCACCTGCTACTTGAGATCTTATTAAAAGATTAAAAGACCGCAATCTTCACATGCAACATGCCCACCATCAGCATGTGCAATCTGTTTGGGTGGACAAGCAATTTAACACCCACTATTTGAGATCTTACTAAATCAGGCCCATAGTGTATATAAAAGTCCATAATAATTCTAGATACAGCATAACGTGAGTGAATGGGTGAATGAAATGAGAGGAAGGCAACTTGGTCCTCAGTGTTACGCTCTAAAAGGGGTTAAACAAACGTGCCTTTGGACCAGTTTAGCTCCCCAGTGATAGGACATTGGGATTTCCTAGGAATGTTGTCAAACAGATCATTTTACAATGTAAGCAATTGCCGAGATGTATAGAAATGAAGTGATGCATATTGTTTCCTACCTTGCTACATTATTGTTTAATTGATAATTATTCTGAGAAATACGGTAATTAACATGAACGGTGTGTTCAAACAGCCAAATATCATTAATTGGTCAAATTAACATGCCAAGATTTAAAGGTTAAAGGTTATTTGAGCTGTGTTAATTTAGACGTGGGTGTCAAACTGGTAGCCCTTCGCATTAATCATTACTCAGGAATTAGCTCTCAAGTTTCAAGCTTGGTGACCCCTGCACTACAATATACAGTACAGTAGGTTTGACTCTTTGATTCTAAGAAGTGACAACTTACAACTGTGCTCGGTGAGAGAACTCCAGGATCCATACTGTGGTCCATTATGCTGATTTAACATAGGCCAGTGGTTCACAAGCTAAACCATGGAAAAACAAAACATTTACGTTATAAAAATCTCACAGCACACTACCCAACTAAAATATTATAAAATGGGGACACGAGTTAACTCTGTGCCATCTCATGAAGATAATTAAATTGTTCTACCCCGTATTATATATGTCGAACACATTATTTGCAAATATTATTGTAATACCTTACAAATTAAGAGAGATTGGATAATTTCTTTAGACATACCTGATGATCTACCAAGGAAATGTCACTTCCAGTACAAGTCAATGTCCCTCTAGGTTGCCTCTGTTTACAAAACAAACAAGCCAAAAGTTTGTTAAAAAGGTTAACAGACTGCTCGGACAGTGTTAATAGTTCACGAGTTGACTTCCATGAAGGCAGCCTTGGTTCAGTTCCCATTCAGGGATAGTGAATGCGAAACTGAATGGTTATCTGTCTACAGCAGTGGTGTCCAAACTGGGGCCTCTAGGGCCGGATTCCTGCAGGTTTTGGATGTTTCCCTGCTCCAACGCACCTGTTCCTATGAACAACATCGTTATCAGGCTTAAGCAGAGCTTGCTGATGAGCTTCAGATGTGTTGGATAAGAGAAACATCCAAAACCTGCAGGATTCCGACCCTCGGGGACCGAGTTTGGACTCCTGTGGTCTACAGTATGTGCTTGACAATTCAGCTGAAAAAGGATCCAGGTCCTTGCGACCCTGAACAGGAACAATTGTGTAGAAAATGGATGGATGAACAGATGGTTGTTTAATTAAACATCAAGATACTGATTTTTTAAATTTATTTATTTAGTTAGGTACTGCACTTATTCACAGTACCCATCTATAATCATTATAGTCAAATTCTCGAAATTACATTGACTAGGTGTGAAAATTAAGGTCTCATAATGTTTGCCAATTATTATCATCTACCCGAATGGCTATGAAATTACCATGATTATTCTTCTTTCTTTGTTTTATACTTCTCACATTGTAGTGCGAGAACACTTTTAGAACCAAGCTAGATTAAAATGAACCAGCCCATTGACAATAATAGGGGTCAAAGCAATAACACTGAACAGACAAATTTTCTGTCAATGCTGTTTAAATTATATAAGTTGTTTAATTTGCACTGTCGATGGTCCTGTACAACCGTAAACTGACACACACGCGCACACGCACGCGTGCACACACACGTTGAAAATGTCACAAGACGTGGGAGGTCACCTTAAACCAGTGATCTGTTAATAGAACAGATTTTTTTTCCTCTCATTTACCCATCCGCAGGTATCAATCATGATGATGGATTAAATGATCCCTGAAGTGGCTATCCAGGCGTAATAAAATGACACTTTGACCCCCACGATGAGCAAGTGGAAGTGCAAGTATGCAGTTGTATCAAAGTGTTGTGTATGTGTGTGTTATTTATACAGCTCTTCATACGTGCAAGTGTGTTAAATGTGTGTGAGAGTCACTATGAGTGTGACGGAGGGGGTAAACTTCAGTGTCTTTTACACTGTTCATTGTACAGTTGAGTAAGTATTAACCATAACCTCGAAGCCATAAGAAGACAGTCTATCATAAAATAAGTCAGAAAATGGTACATTTCTATCAATAATTCTTTAGTGTGTCAGTCACAGTTCCTGAAATTTACAAGCAAATAATCTCACTTTAACCATAAACAATACATGACAAATGCTGCGTTTTTCTGTATTCTTTAAATCCTCTGTATATACCAACATTATAAAATATGGGAAAAGTATACAAGGATTAAGTGGAAATAGACTTCTATAAGAAACAAAATTTATAATGGGATCGTTTTGTGATGTGACCCTACAGTAGTCATAGCTTTTACCAGCACCAATATAGCTAACGTTTATAATTAATTCGTTTCAGTCAAACAATGTTGATCTTAATAAATTAGGTGAATTTAAAGAACAATTTAAAAAAAAATCAGTTTACTGTATACATCAACACCTCACTTAGCCAAACTTAAACTTTGCTAACCCATTATCATTAGTGCTTGCTCGCATGATTGTTTCTAGTCTTAAATATACTTTATTTAGTACTTTGTCCAGTTTACTCAACAATTTAAGTCATGAGGATGCATCATTATTCTAATTTCATAATTAAAAAAACAAAAAAACAAAACAAAAAACAAACAAACTGACGTACATTACCTACCTACAAAAATTAGCCTGAAACGAAGTTCATGTTCTTTTAAGGGAGGCGGTCCGACGCAGTCAACCAATGACAAGCTTGACATACGGGCATATTAAACGTCGTAAATATAATTTTATGACGATATAGAAAATTGAAAGTGGTAAATATCAATAATAATAATAATAATAATAATAATAATAATAATAATAATAATAATAATAATAATAATAATAATAATAATGACATTTGCTAGGGGCCTAAACTGTAGCATTGGCTAAAATAGCATCAATCTCGCCAACATTATGCTTTTAACTAGCATAGCGCTTTGATTTGAAACACCAAGTTGTATTTTTAAACGATGGTGCGGCAGTCATAGTGGCAGACACGTACGTCTTTTCTGGTAAAAGCAATAAAATAGCATCCATCCATCCATTTTCTTGACCGCTTATTCCTCACAAGGGTCGCGGGGGCTGCTGGCGCCTATCTCAGCTGGCTCTGGGCAGTAGGCGGGGGACACCCTGGACTGGTTGCCAACCAATATAAAATAGCATGAATTCAAAAGTTTTTGCAGCGAGGTTGTGGTGAGTTCACTAGTCTTGGCCTTTAGCGGCATCTAGTGGTTTCATCCAATCATTCAAAAAGGTTTATTTGGACGCTTGAATGTCGTTGATTGCTTTTGATAGCCACCTGTTGTCAACTTACTGCGTTGCCCCGACTCAGCTGCAAAGTTTGGAAGCAGCAGCATGGCCACAATTAAAGAAAGAGCTGCGGCGTTGAATCTGGCTGAGAAACTACGTAATCGTCCTCAAGGTATGTTTTATGGTGGCATGAAAACAGTGACTGACAGGTATAATGTCATCGATGCCTTGTCGTTGTTTTCCTAGCTCGAGGGTTGTTCGTGAAGGCACCCCAGTGTCCTTCGTTAGGAAGCAGCATCATCTCCCACCTCAGGTCTTCACTGAAAGGAAGGCGTCGTCGAGTTTACCTTGTGTCCCACAATGATTGCTTCCTGGGCTCTGAGGCTGTGGATGCTGTAGCAGAGTACATTGGCAGTGATAAGACCTTTGAGGGTGAGGATGCTGACCAGTGGGTTAATGTATGGCTGTCCTGAATTGCTAAAATACTATCAGCTCTTTATCCTTATTATAAGTAAACTAGGCACACTAGTAGCACGACTGTTTTGATAATGTCCCTTCCCGTCCCCACTAATGATGAGCATTCCATACTATGCATAATATATTAACCACATACAACATACTGCACTTTTTCTTAAAAATCTAAGGTGTCACAGCATGCCGGGACAAAGTGGTGAATGTGTGCCAAGCTCTGTTGGACTGTAATGTGTTTGAGACGGTAGGAACAAAAGTGTTTGGCAAAGACAGGAAGCACGCTGCGTTTCAGGACAGCAAGAGTGCTCTTTACAGGTTAGTCTGATTAGCACCACATACAATAAGTTCACCAGAAATGTGTTTTTCAAGGTGGAGGTCAAATAATTCTATCCCCCAGGTTTCATCAGCATGCTCCAATAGAGGAAGACTTGGAGAAGGGGGTGCTTGTCAGCAGTATCCAGAAACTCTTCGCTTGTTCTCCCTCAGACAGGTAGGTCAACCTAAATCATCTACTGAGCTCATTACATGTTGTGGGAACACCTGAATAATAACCTAATGTGTGCAAGTGTAATATTTTTATTTTGTATTTAATTATTATTATTATTATTATTATTATTTTTTGCAGGGAGCCAAAATGTCTAATGCCTACCACACCTGTCAAATTCGCTCAGACATCCTCACATGTTCCCCAGTTAGGGAGTCCTGGAGGCAGTGATGTCAGTGCCAGTTTGCCAGTGGAGACTAGAGTGGAAAATTTGAGTCTGAGTCCCAACAGCGTGGAGACACATTCTGTTTTACCACAGTCAGGTACAATAAGAAGTTGCATTTAAGGGGACAGTGTGTATACATTTTTGCAGCTGCGAAGTTGTGAGGACTAATAGTGTGTTTTTTATACTTGACTTTAATTAGACCTCACTTGAAACAAAGCATAGGAGTGGACATTTGTACTAATAGTAAAAATTCAGCCACACTTTTCACTTTTAATGCTATGTATTAATTGTGCTCACCCCGCAGTGGTAGATGCCGTGTGGCAGGAGCAAACCCTTTTGAGGTTATTACAAATTGTGGATCTCCCCATATTGGAAGGGGTGCTTCACATCAGCCAGATCCCTTCAGGCTCGACTCCAGCACATCCCATGTCTCATTGTAAACCTGACCTGACCAACCACCTTGACAGACAGATCCTGAAGGCCTTCAGGGACTCCCGGTATGTTTTGTCTTTCTCAAACCTGCCGTTATATTAAAAATCAGAGTTAATGACAGTTGTGAAATTTTGTTTATTTTACCACTTCATCACGCAGGGACGATGAGTGGCTTCGTGCAGCCCTGGACTGCCTGGACTTCCTCCCTGACCAGGCAGTAGTGAAGCTGAGCAGAGAGCTGCCACTCTTGTTCCCTCAAGATCAGCAGAGCGCTGACCAAGCTGATGGCAACGCACCAGGGAAGTTCTCGCACTAGCAACAACTGACAGCAGGGCGTTTGCAGTTGATTTTTCCATGTATTGCTCGTGCCATTATGTACAGTAATGATTTTACAATCTGGCTCCAGGAAATGAATGCCTCTCTGAAAGTGGCACAGCTCAGTGCAAGATGCTGCTGTATGGCACACTGGTGAGACACTACAGCAACACAGATAGACCTTCACTACTTCCTGAACAAATGGCTGGGATATATTCAGCAATCACTGATCTGTTCGGTACAGACTTGAGTATTATCGTCAGTCAATCCCCTTCCAGCATGGCTTCATCATTCTGTTATCCATTTCCAGAGAATGCAAAATTGGCCACAGCACTTGAAGCTCTCCAGTTGTGCTTGAAGCTGCTGACACCAAGATGCAGAGAAGAGCTATGCCACATCCTTACGTTTATGACAGTGGCTGCTGACGCACAAGAAATAAAACTGGACAAGGAGGTACGATCATGCTTTGCAGTACAAAAAAAACACAATTAGTAATGATTTGATATTTGAGAATTCATCTGCATTTTTTTCCTATTTCTAAACTATCCTCAGCTATAGTAAGTGCTGAAAAAAAATTCATGTATTCATGTTTTTTTGTGCTCTTTATGAAAGACCTCAAAATTGAAAATTTGTAAGACAGCTAAACCATGCTTTTTATTCTGTCAGCTCAGTTTCAGGCAAGAAGCCTGATATGCCCCCTTAATATGAATATGTTGTGCATGTAGATGGAGAACAGACTTGCAGTGAAGAGGTCTTTTTCCAGGGCCATCCTGAACAGCAAGGCTCTGTCAAAAGAGAGAGAGGATCTGATGGTGGTCTTCATGCTAAGCAATCTAAAGGAGATCTTTAAGGTATGAAAGTCTGACAGTACTTTTTATGCAATGTCACAATCATTTTAAATGTGGATACAATATTATGGCTTAAGTTTCAAACATGTAGAATATTTATAGTATAAAATCACGCAAACGTTTACATGACAAATCTTAAAGATGAGTTTCAACAATCAATAAAAGTTCCAGAAGTAGGTTTAGTTTATCAGTCTAAACCAGTGGTGTCAAACATAAGGCCCGCGGGCCGGATCAGGCCCGCAAAGTGGTTTTATCTGGCCCACAAGATGATTTTGTAAAGTTAAAAAAAATAATAATTGTACTGTCGGACTAATTAATCAGTCGGCCACAATCAGAATATATAAAAATTGTAACTTCACAAGTAGTCCTCAAATGAGCAATGCAACTTGTATGGGGGAATCATACTGGATGTCATTATTTTACGCACAACTTAAAGTTATGGTTTTATTATTATTATTATTATTATTATTATTTAAATCATAGACAGACAAGCGTGTTAAATACGACAAATTCAATTACTGGTAACACAAATAGATATGACAAGGATTAGCGCCAATATAATGTTATTAACTGTACCACGCAATGCATTCTGGGAACAATATATATGCAATACAGGTAGATTTAACATGTCCAGAACTCAGTGTTGCTGCGTTCCATTTGCATTTGTATTATTTTTTGGAGCAATATGATTACAGTTGAGCTCTGTAATTTAGGGCTGGCACACAAATAGCAAAAATCTGCGTATAATTGACGGCAATCGTTTTTAAGTTATATTTCACCGATGCGGCCCACTTGGTAATATATTTTCCTCCATGCGGCCCCTCAGCTAACATGAGTTTGACACCCCTGGTCTAAACCCATTACCTGTGAAATTGGAAGGATGTTTGTGATTTTGTGGGTGGGTGTTTAAATTTGGGTGTTGATAATGCTGTTGCTTAATTATTTAAGGGGAAGGGGGGAAACGTTTTGGAAATGCTAGTTTCTATGAATTCAATGCAATTTAGGAAATGTATTTACATTGAGCAGAAAGGTTATATGGAATATTTAGTAACATTTTGTATGTATGCAATTTAAATGGTCTTAGGAATGTTTTGTATTGAAAGGCCTGTTAAATTCTTGTCAAAAAGCTATTTTCTGGTGGAAACAAATTATTTATGCACTTTTTTTTTTTTTTTTTTTTTTTTTGCCCCAGACACCTGGATATCTGCACAAAGGAGTGAGCGACAAACTGGCTGACCTTGTTCAGGCAAAACAGCCCGATGTCACTGGTGAATGCCTGTTTTGAATGGGGCTCATGTTGCTAACAAAACACCTTAAGAAAAGCAGATCAAAATAGCATCGTCAAGAAAATGCGTAGGGATAGAAAAGTAGATTGGTATGGTAACTTTATTCGGATTAAATTTTTACCATGACCATAGATAGCAGTTATTGCCTGGAAAAGAACCATCTTTGTAAATGCAGCACAATTTTTATATTTAATATTTACCATGCAAATTCATCTCTTGTTTTTTAGGCTGTCAGTTTTCCAACAGGACTTCCATTGACACTACAAAGACCACCACTGATCAGGAACTCTGGTCTTTGCTTCACTTAATTCAGCTGGACACAAAGATCTCTGCAAAGGAAAGAAAGCGTCGACTTGGGCAGTTTTACCGAGCACATCCTGAAATATTTAATAAGTACTTTGGTGAATCTGCTGTTAATGTCCTATAGGTTTGCGCATTAGCATCTGTTGTTTGCGTCATAATGGTGAAAAGTTTAGCCAGCATATTTAATACACCATTGTTAAAGTCATAAATGTATTTATGAAATATACCTGGAGAATGTTTAAACTTGTCAGTTATGGGTAACGTTTGGGTCGGAATGGACTTAAATAAACAGTTATTCCTGGTTATGCATTTAATCTAGTTTGTTTTGGAGAGGTTGAAAAATACTGAGAGATCTACTACACCTCGCTAGTCCCTAATTTGTGAGTGGAATAAGATTAAAATCTCTGCTACACCGTTGTGTCAAAGTCCGGGGTACATGGTGTTTAAAAAAAAAAAAAAAAAAAAAATGCTTAAAACAAAACATTTTAATTCAATTTTAATGTTACTTATTTTTAACATGATCCATCAT
Source organism: Festucalex cinctus (assembly GCF_051991245.1). Lineage (NCBI taxonomy): Eukaryota > Metazoa > Chordata > Actinopteri > Syngnathiformes > Syngnathidae > Festucalex > Festucalex cinctus. The sequence continues at coordinate 18,851,324 of NC_135413.1, read as the reverse complement.
TTTCAATGCGGTTTCTTAACGAATTGTTACTCAAAGAGCTGGATTTATGTAGCATATTTTAACTTCCAATGTGTGAATAGATCTCATGAGGTTAAATGAATATAACTTTTTTTTTTTTTTTCCCCCTTTATTGACCAAATTCAACAATACAAATATACAAAAAGAACGTTGTATACAATGTTAAACGTGCCAGGGGTATATACAAAATTCACATACAATCAAAAATTTTACAAGTAGTACAAATACTGATTGTTTTTAAAGCCTTTTTGTTCAGTGAACTACTAATTAATTTTATAAATGAATATAACATTTGGAAAACAGACGAGCACGAGCGTGACGTCATGTTGGCCCAACCCAAACCCGGAAGTGACCGTCTGCAAAGGATGCCCGCGGAAGTCTCATGCAGCCTTGGAGCGTTCCGACTACATATCCATCCATCAAAACAACCACTAACACCTGAAATTTTCGTGGATTATTTGCACTCGATACTCACAAATCGCTCAAACCGCTTCCAAAATCGGTGTTGTTTCACACGACCTCTGTGACGTCACTGGTCCATAACGAATCACGCCACGATAATCCGCCTCACTTCCTGGATTTCTCGCCACACGGGACACGCCCCGATTCGTCGGCACAATACGCCCCATCACTCGTAAAAATCTGTTTTTCTGGATTAAACGAAGTCTCCCGTGTCAAATACGTCGTATGACCGTTGACCGTGTAAATAATTCTGTCACCGCAGCAGACTTGAGGGAGCAGCTGCATCTTCGCTCTTGTTGTTGATGTGAAATTGAACGGTCGAGCAAACGTCAGATAATTTTGAAGCAGCTCATATAATTCCAAGAGCTCATCTGACCATAAGGTTAGTAACGTTGCAATCGATATGACTGTCGAATGTAAAGGTTTTGTTGCTTGTTTCTCCCACTTCAGCGTTAATGACGTTATTACTGATCTTTATGTTGACAACAGCCGACATTGTATTTTCTTTCTTTTTTGTAACACTTTTATAAACTAAAAAACCTAATATACTATTACTTTTAGTCGAACATGCAACATAATGTGATTGTGATGACCGCGTAATCCTCATTTTTAGAAGACATTTCAAGTCGTCACTACATTTGCTATTTGATATTCTGCAGACCTGAGCATGCCAAATGAGGCTGACCACATCGAGAGTGGAGGAGACAAGGAGTCTGAGGAGAATGCACGGGGTACTTCTGAGCATTCAGTGATGAAGCGTGTCCGAACAAATACACCAAGTCCACACAGAGGAACAAGCGCTCCACAAGGTAAGAAAGCGTTCAATTTACAGGGCAGCCTAACCATCACCAGCCCTGATAAAAATCACTGCCCTGAAATTTACCCAAATGCTCCATATTATAGTATTTTGGGAATGCCTTCAACATATGACTTTAACAGTTAGGGTTGGGATGCAGTTTGCACGTTGGGATGCAGTTTGAAATGAAATAATTTGTTATTCTTACGTCATAGCCAGCCCACCCAGGTTTGTGTCTGTGGAGGAGTTAACGGAGACAGCAAAAGGAGTCACCAACATGGCCTTGGCCCATGAAATAATGGTTAACCAGTCTTTTCAAGTTAAACCATCTGAGCTTCCTGAAGGAAGGTGAGGTTTGCACGCTGGAAAGATGGTTTTCAATCATTTCTTTGATTAACAACCACTTCACTGCTCCTGTACAGTTTAGAGCGCCGAGTGAAAGATATCGTGCACCAAGCATTCTGGGATTATCTAGAAGCTCAATTAAAGGAGGATCCACCACAGTACAGCCATGTCATCCAACAGCTGGCTGAAATTAAAAAGGTGAAGTCAAGGAAACTGGAAACCCAAAGTTTTATCACCTGGCAAATCAATGAGTGAAGCGCTGCAATCTAGCCCAAAGAATGTTCTAATTTTAATCCAGTTAAACAATTCTTGTCAATCTAAGTAGACAATGTAGTACATAAAGATTATTAGATTAGGAAGGAACACAATCAAAACAATGTAGGTGAGAGCGGCGTATGATACCTCACCTCCCCATAAGAAAAATGTACAGTTTTCTTTGAAATTATAATTGTAATATCAACATAATACGTACATAAGAACTATGCTTTAAACACACCTGAGTGCAATTAAATCACAGAAGACAACTAGAAAGGGGTCTGATACCTCACGCCCTGAGGAAGAATAGTGTCTGATGCTTCTTTCAATAGAGCTGGTAAATGGAGCTTTTTGTTTTTTTCTTTATCAGTTTCTGAAATATTGTATAGATGTTTTATAGTGTCTTTAAGCAAACTAGGTAGATTGATTTGTGTTTAAATTCTTTATATTTCTTGTATAATTTGGAAAAACTGCTTTCTATTTTACCCAAACCATTTTCTGTAAATCTATCGTATAATTTGGAAAAGTTGCTTTCTATTCTACCCTAGCCGGCGAGATGCCAGGACCGGCTCTTTCTTCTTTTCTGATGTATGAGCAATGTGTGTCACCTTGTGGTGAACACTGTTACTGCAACTTTTAGCTGCTCATATAGGGAAGCAGCTGACATTAAATGTGGCTCCATTTAGTAGCCTGTGGTGTCATTGAGCAAGACACTCAACTCAACTTTATTCATAAAGCACTCAAAAACAAAATCAGTCATGCAGTAAAGACAGGTAAAAATATAGCAGGCAGCATAAACATAAAAACTGAGTCTTATGCTAACTTGCTAAGTCAAAAGCTGAAGAATACAGGTGTGTTTTAAAAGTGGATAAGGAGGGAGGTACATGACAAAAAAAAAAGAGGATCTTAATCTACTTATCTACTAATCTACTATACCTCAACATGATTAAAAACTAATTTACCCAGCCATTTTCTCTTCGCTCCCCACTGTTTTACTGGAGTTTGACTGATTTTGCAAGGCCCACAGAATATTGCTCTATTGCTACAAAAACATGGAACCTACCAAAAGAAAGATTAGTCGCTTCTTTCATCAGGAAAAAAGTATTTTTCTATCAATTTCCGTTTTGCAGCAATTAGCATTAAGATATAGCTAAGTTTCATCATTATTCACAAATCTGTTTGAAACTGTGGGGAAAACGGCTTGTTGCAACATTGGCCTGATTGATCTCTTATACTCTGCTGCCACCTGCTGGTCGTTTATGTAATAACTACTATTGCTTCATCCGTTCTCTTCAGTTCAGAGGCTGCATCAAAGCCTTCTCTGTGCTCTAGCATTAAAAAACAAAAACAAAAAAAAAAACATATAAATACATCTTTGGGACACTGGTAATATTTAAAATAGAACATATTTATATGTTTTTGGGAACAAATGAGTTAACACTAGATTTGATCTTATTAAAAGTATGAAATAGATAAGATGATAATGTCGACCTACAGAAATAATAGGAAATACAGACTATAGGTATTTAATTGTGAACGTGTGGTTTGTCATCAACATTTAATGCAACAAGCCATGCTGATATATCAAAAAACATAGCCAAGAAGTCACACACAAGCAATGGTGGGACAAACCAAAGCCAATTAAATAATTTGGGTTGGTGTCTTTTGATGGCATCACTGAGTTTAATGTTGTAAATGTTTAGCTATTTATTGTATTTGCCACAGTTAATCACTCATTATTTATCTGCAGACGTTGCTATCGTTCTTGCTGCTGGACCATAGTCACTTGCGGTCCCGAATTGAGGAGGTTCTCGACCTGACTCTAATCCAGCAGCAGGCGGAGAAAGGAGCACTGGACGTTGGTGCTCTATCCAATTTCATTATTGAGATGATGGGATCGCTTTGTGCCCCCTGCAGAGATGAGGACGTCGGTAAACTAAAGGAGATCACTGAGTTTGTCCCTTTGCTCAAGTAAGTTGCCCATAGAAAAGTATACAATAGAATTAGTTCTTTATCTAGTCTGTCATTTACGGTACTTAAAAAAAAAGCCCCGGTTTATGTACTGTATATTAAGAGAGACAAAGTACCCTCCACTCTCATTAATTTCCGAACACACCAGTGTGTTTTGTTAGCAAGACTACTACTTGTGTTGTTTACTACTCGGCGTAGTAGTAATCAACTCGCCAGCCCACACCTGCCTTTCCCATAAATTACTATGTCCACCTTTTGGCGAGAAGGAAGCACTCAGCGAATGGTCAGCAGCGTTACTGATGGGAATTGACGATTGATAGGAAGTGCCCACCTCTGGTCCAGCTAGCTAAAGTCAACATTAGCCAGCCTAACAACCACCACTTTAAGAAAACCCCCAGACATAGTGCCACTACACCGCAAACTTCTGGATGGAAAAAAGTTAGTTTCCCAACTTGAGAATAATCCACGGTATATAATACAAAATATTTACAGAGGTTGAACACTTTTTTTTTCTGTGATTCTTCTCTTAGGGCCATATTCTCACTATTGGACCTGATGAAGTTGGATATGGCCAACTTTGCTGTTCACAGCATCAGACCTCATCTAATGCAGCAGTCAGTTGAGTATGAGAGGAACAAGTTCCAGGATTTTTTGGACAGACAGCCTAGTAAGAGCATTATACAATTTAACATTGATACAAGATGTATTCTCCGGAGTTTGTGAACTCACAAATACCGCGAGAATTCATCTTGCGAGAGGAAGGTTACCAAAGTGGCACAATTCAGTGAAGTCTGAGGGTGGACCTAATTTCTGGCTCGTAGCTTTTTCTTGGGACGTGAATCCCATAGAGATCTATTTGGAAATTATGTCAAAATTAAAATGTGAAATTAACTTGTGTAGTGGTTCCGGAAGTTATACTGATCTTCGCCAGTGACGTGTCCGCAGCTCATCTACAGCTTACTTTGAAGAAGTGTTTTTGCATTCACTTTTTAATAAATCCAATACAAGCAGTTTGATCAGTATACCATAATTCACAACTGATTGCTTAGCACATCAAATCTCAGCAAACTACATTTGAGTTTGGTATGAATGTTTTTTCTAGGTACAACAGTCAAGTGCATCTTTTGTTCTTTAACAGTGATGCTGTGTAGAGTTATGATGCAGTTGCAGTTGAAAAACACATTACTCTTGTTCAGATGCTTTAGACTACACTGAGAAGTGGCTCAATGACACATTGAAGAACTTAAGAGAGACTTCTTCCACTGCTGCTTCATCTGATCCTCCTGCTCTACACCCTGCTAATGTCCATAATCAAGCATATTTGCGACTACTAAAGTGGGAACACCTCTCGGAGCCCTTTCCTGAGGTAAATTCGTTGAGAGTTTCATTCAGTGTGACTCTTTTGGAAAAACTGATTACTGTGCTACAGTTGGATTTGTTGTCATATTTGTATTCTTTTTTTTTTTTTTTTTTTTTCTTTGCTACCTAGACAATGTTGATGGATCAGACTCGGTTCCAGGAAATGCAGCAGACGACTGAACAATTAGTCTTGCTTTCGACGATTTTACTCATTATTTACACCACCACGGGGGAAGCCATTTCGGGCCTTCCAGGGCTCATGGACACGCTTAAAAACACTGTTCATGTCATGCTTGCAGACATGCACACACAGTAAGTAGCTACATACACGTCCAACTTTTTATTTTTATTTTTATTTTTTTTTAACTGGGTACCTTATTTACACCTATTCACTGCAGTTGGTGAGTCACATTGTACTTTATACTTTGTATGATACAGTAACTGTGTGTTGCAACACCTTTTTTATCTTTATTTTTATTTATTTTTATTTTTTTAAGACAAAATGTTTTGTTTACCTTAACTGTTTTCTGTACTGGGGGAATTCTAGTTGCAACGGAGCAGACACGTCCACTTCAAAATTTAGCATTAATAACTTAATAATAATGCATATATTTGTGGAGACTAGGATCAAGTTGTATTTTCAATTTTAAAAATGTGCAGAATTTCACAAGTTATTTCATGTTAAAGATTAGATAGCTCTTAATATGAAAAGAAAAATGCATTGCGCTGTTAACGTCTTACAAATGCAATTATGCCATCTAGAGGCAGAAAAATGACCAACACAAATGTTATACTCGTTTACTACGTCTTTTTAATTTTAACTAAATTTTATGAATTGCTATGAAATTACTGTGTCATTAACTACAAAAATGCAGCCATATTTCGATTAGATTAACTTTGTTTCCACTTTTATGTAACAAGAGGATGAAAACTTAGAAAAAATATTTTATTATACATTTTATTGTACATTTAGAACAGATATAAAATTTGTGAACTATTGAAGTCATGTGATTAATTACAATTAAAATTTTGAATCGCCTGACACCTCTAGTTTAAACTAATTGTTTCAAGCCTGCCAATCAAAACTGAGCATTGTGATGTGACAAGATGTGATACATCAGAATGTACATGTGTGCCTAAATTGCTGAGCCAGTCACTATATCTTCCATACAGTTAATTTCAGCAATAAAAATGACGACTTTTGCTGCATTAATAAGATTGAAATTTATCATTGATGTTCTAGCAATATCCATGTTGTGTTGCTTTATGAAAATATTATATTTCCTTTTCAAAGGTCTTTCAGTTTGCAAGAGACGCTAGTGACCACTGGGGAGAAACTGTGCATGGAGCTAAGTCAATGTTTAAGCCAACATGGCTATCCTACATTAACTACAGACCAAAAAAACACTCTGGTGGGGCAAATCTCAGCCACAATTCAACCGGACAATACAGTCCGACAGTTGATGGGTAAGTGATTTGTACTGCAATTTTGTCAATTGTGGGTGGGGGAGATTTGAGTGACCCTCCTCGTTTGTCGACTCTCTTTCAGACTCGCGTGTTCAGAGCTACCTGCTAGCCACTCTGGAGTCCAGTCAACACAAGACCCCTCCTCCTATGCCTGGAGGCCTTGCACCCATCAGCAAGGAGCTTAAAGAACTCGCTGTTCGCTTCAGTTGTCTTGTTAACTTCAATAAGCTGGTCTTCTCCCCATTCTACCAAAAGATTCTCCATAAGTGCTTCGCATCGGGAAGTTGTGCTAGCACAGAGACATAAGAACTATGACAGTGGTAAATTTACATTAGTAGATTTCCAAGCTATCAAGTTCTTCAAAAGAACTGAGGATAATGATAAGCAGTTGTGGTTGGTAGCATTCTCTTCATTGCAGAAGAAAATAACACATTTAAAACACTAATAGCACTACTTGAAGATTAAAAAAATAAATAAATATCAAAAGGAGGTCTCAGGCAAGGGCAAACTGAATAATACAGCCTGATGCAACCCATTAACGCATTTATCCAGACAAGCCACATTTACTTAGACAAAAATGAACCCAAGCAAATCAACTTGGAATACTTTTTTCACAAGTGACAATCATGTGAATGTTGCTCATATACGTAATTTTGTTTTTTGTTTTGTTTTCATATAAGTATTTTTATTTATTTTTTTATTTTAAATTAATTTAAATATGAACTTATACAGGTCTTCTCTGAGTACTATGGTCTCCTCCCACATTCCAAAGACATGCATGGCAGGTTAATTGGGCGCTCCGAATTGTCCCTAGGTGTGCTTGTGTGCGTGGATGGTTGTTCGTCTCTGTGTGCCCTGCGATTGGCTGGCAATCAGTTCAGGGTGTGCCCGCCCCGCCTACTGCCCATAGCCAGCTGAGATAGGCTCTAGCACCCCCCGCGACCCTTGTGAGGAACAAGCGGTTCAGAAAATGGATGGATAAACCTATACATTGGCACGGCTGATCGGCATTGTGTTAGCCATTGCCTGAGTGTGGAAAAGATAGACAATAATAACTACAACAGTAAGGCCCTATTATATTTTTGAACAGTGTTGTAGTAACAACAATGGCTTGAACAATTCTGGTGTCAAACAATTCTCGAGGGCAAGGTCAAATGAGTTTGCATGGTTTAAATTAGGGGTGTCCAAACTACATTCCCATAGCATAGACTAAATAAACACATGACATACGGTGTCATTTGTCTGCACTGGGTGGAAGGCCGGAGAAAATGTTCGCTTTCATTTCTCGTTTATTTTCAACTAAACAAACTGTATTTAGTGTGTTGATGAAGAAAACCTTTGGACACCTCTGGTTTAAATGAAATGAGCTATTTTTGGATGAAATTGGCGAAACTTTTCTACAAATTTTAATTCAAAAAAAAAGTTTGTTTTTATGAACTTCATTATGAATTTCTCACAGTGTTATTTTAAACCAATATTTATCTCACACCAATGAACTTGAATTTATGTTATTGAAAACTTAAATACATTTACACATAAATGTAAATGAGTATTGCTCCTACTGATGGGATAACCTAATCTGGTGTAGGCTACACATAAACAGAACAGAAAGTAGATCAGTAGTAGGTACAGTAACCAGTCTTGTTGAGGAAAATTATATCTGCCGATTCAAACAATGTGCCAGCTACGTTGTGGACACCATCCATCCATGATCTACCACTTAGATGAGGTCAGCAGCTTTAGCAGGGAAGCCTGCAGACTTGCCCCAACCCAACCACTTGGTCTGGCACCTCCGGGGTGATCCTAAGGCGTTCCCATGCTAGCCAAGAGACATAGGGCTCTATTTTCGGAGACTGGTGCACATGCGCTCAGTGTAAAAATAGGCACATCTCAATTTTCGTGGCGGCGCACCAGAATTCTCTGTTAGGGGAAGGGTTGCGCCTTTCTGGGCGTTCTGGCGAACACAGTTGCCGCGCCTCCAGCGCATTTGGCAATTTGGTAAAAGAAAGTAGATTGTGCTCTGCCTTGAGGTGGACGCATCACAATTTCCGTGCCTGGGCAAATGTTTATCTTTAGGGACAAATAGAAAAGAGAGTAGTGGAGCTTAGAGGTCAAAGTAATCATGGTGAAGCAGCATTTAGCTGTTATGCTGCACACAAATGGACTAAGCTACCAACAGAAGCAAAATCAGCCCCAAGTCTAAATGCTTTTAAGTCCTTTTTTTTTTTTTTCCTCCCCAGCATACCTGTGATTAAGCCCTCCACCACCCAAAAGAAAAAAAAAATCTTTCACTGTTTGGCCCTTACTAATTTTAGTAAGTTACTTTTATTTCTTTAGTTGCTTCTTAAATGTCTTTAACTCTTGTGTTAGTAATTGCTTTTAAATTGTGTTCGTTTAATTATCTGAAACTGACTGAGTGATCTTCTAATGTGCTATAGCTGCCTTGTGGATGCCAGGAAACTTGGACTTTAGGCAAAAAGACTGCATCATGCTTGTGTGTGTGCGAGTGTGCATTTTTTTTCTCAACATATTGATGACAAATAAATGCAATTCTTTTCTCAGTCCATTAGGCAGCAGAAAAATACTGTACACTGGATTTGTGTGGTGGACCAACTTGAATCATAGACTAGTATTTAACATTTTGCTTTAACGTACTTTGGACTGTTTTAAAATGTTTAAATGACTTGCAAATGTGACTTCTCATGAACACTGTATTTGATGCATTTACACTGCAATGCATTGTGCATGTTCAGTAAGTCATCATCAATAAAGCTTTGTGTGTCCCTCACAAATGGTTACCGTCATCATTCTACTTACTTCATAATCAACTCAAGGGACTACACGCCCAAGCAAAAATTAAAAGTATATCTTGTCTCATAAATGTGCTTACTCAAATTCTAAATCTGGGCCTCTATAATTGAACACAAAATGAAATCAGTGAATGAAAGAGTGACACACAGAGAGATCCTAAATAATTTTCAGAGGAATTAAATGAGATTGGATTCCTGCAATATACTTGATGATCTCGAGGATGGTATAGTCTACTCCAGTACAATAGAGTGGTAGGAAATCACTGCACATGATAGTAGAAGATACATAATTGTGAAACTATAAATCTACTTTTTTGTTTGCTTTTACATTTTATTTTTATTATTTTTATTATTATCATCCCCGTGACCCTCGTGAGGAAGAAGCGGTTAAGAAAATGGATAGATGGATGGATGGATGGATATTCTTATTATTATTATCATCATTGTTATTATATAAGATACATGTATGTGTGCTTTACAAAGGGAAAAATACAAAAAAAAAAAATAAACTATGCATCTACCAAAATGTATTTGAATCACAGTATGGCTTCATGATATTAATAAAAATAATAATTAATGATAATAAAAATAGTCATCAACAGTTTTTATTATTAAATAAATGCAAATCGTTAATGTAAATCAAATTCTACTCTTAAAAATGGAAGCTAACCCCCAAAATGTCTTTACAATAATATGTTGTATGTCCCCCACCAGTCTAAACACATCATTCTGATGAATATTGTGCTTGTGGAATATGAGTTAAGCAGCAAAACACACCTGTTTTTATCCATCTCAGGGGGCAGCCATTTTGTTGCTTAGGGCTCAGAGATCAACCAACTTTTAAACCAGGCTTCCCCATTCCTCGAACAGGAATGTCCAGTTATATGCTATCCTTCACTTCCTTTATTTATTTATTTATTTCAAATGGTGGGAGATTTGACCACCTGATAGGGTAGGTCTTACCTCTCTTTGCCATGTAGCTGACCTTCATAAGTTGTGGAAACAGGGCAGCTTAGATAAGATGGTAGCACTTGTTCTTCAAGATTTTTGGATCTGAAGAGCTCACAATGCTGGTACTGCTGATATTCCAGATGAGCAGTACACTTGGCAGAAAAAGGCCACCAAAGCTTTCACCTAAAGGTTTCAGATCTTCATTATTCTGTTGTTGCGGTGTTTGATCATGTCAAGGTCCTGGAAGCTTTTGATGGCTGGATCCTCATTGGGCATCTTTGTGAAGGTATCCACCTATCTTTTCTTGGTTATACCTACAAATTTGCGTCCCTAGTCAACTCCAGAGAAATGATGAAGGCCAAATGAGGCCCTGGCACCGTCTTGACTTGCAACATTAAGTTCCCTGTATTTGGCATCTGTAGCTGGCGTTGCTTATAAAAGCCACTGCCAGGTTGAAGGCATTCACTCAACATGTACTCCTAAGATGTTCTTACTCTTACTAATTATATTCTTGGCGGTATCAAAAAGGAGAAATCATATCTGTCTGTCATATCCTTTTGAATACAGTATGACAAAATATTACAATATAGAAGAGGGGTGGGCAAGGAGGTTTTGGACGTTTCCCTTCTCCAACACAGCTGATATATGATCAGCTCGCCAGAAAGCTCTGCATAAGCCTGATAACGATCCTGTTTATTGCAATCAGGTTGTGTTGGAAGAGGGAAACCTTCAAAACCTGCAGGACTCTGGCACTCAAGGACCAAGATTGCCTACCCCTGATATAGAATATGATCATTATTATTTAAATTAATGAATTAACTAAATGAAAAGAAATACATTTTCCAGCAGCTGAAGCAACTACCAGTAGTTGTCTACATTGAACTTTTTTTTTTTTTTGCATATTATTGAAATTAATAGTGTTTTTATTTTTTATTTTAATTAATGATTACTTCACCACTAGATGGCACTAAACCTTACACACTGTCCCTGTTTAAGATTGTTGGCCCAACTTGTTGTGTTATCGTCGGGCTTTTGATGTTGGAAGAGGCAAAATCTGGACAAAAACAGTCCGGTTAGCTTTATGTTTGTACCCACCCTGGCCTTATAGGCATTGTAATGCTCCCTGGGATTGCTGAAAACAGGTGGATTTTTTTTTTTTTTTTGCTTAATTCATGCTCCACAAATGCAATACTGTATTAATACCATATACTAATGGGAGTTGCATCAAGCAGTGGTTCTCAACCTTTTTTCAGTGATGTATCCCTTGTGAATTATTATTTTTTTTTCCAGCCAAGTACTCCTAAACCAGCGCAAAACATTTCTGATTGAAGAAAATAAATAAACAAATAAAACCGAGTGCTGTGCCATCATTGTCTGATTTATTATTAAACTTTGGAACTCTATTTGTATTTATGTGGTCTCTTTAACTATTTGGAAATAAAAAATATATAACTTAAAAATAAATGTAATTATAAATAAAGATTCTCAGTGGCGTATGGTATGGGGGAAATGCTGGGTTTTTATGACGCTGAAATTCAATTGCCTACTCTCATGTACCCCCTGGAGTGCCTTCACGTACCCCCATTTGAGAACCTCTTGCACAGAGCATATCAAATCTTAACAAAACAAACTTGTTAATTGAAAATGATGAAACATTTTCACCATGCAGCCACTACATTGTTACTGTACTTGTGTTCAAATAATAGGTTTAGACACCAATGATGATTACTTCGAAATGTCATTGTGATATAAACCTGGAGGCGCTCATTTGGAAAATGGTGCCAGAAAACAAGGTTGAGTTGCAGGAAAAATGGAATGGAACCCTGATATATCAGAATTATTTGACTCCAAAACAAGACACGCACTGGGAAAAAAACAAAACAAAAAAACAACAACAATTTTGGCAATAACCTAATTTCAGGCATAGCTCTGACATACCGCACCAGACTATAATGTTTAGTTAATTCCTCAGTTGTCACTGGCTGACATTTCGACACCTTCTCTCCTCCCCCTACCCTACCCAACATTCCACACATGCGAGGAAGCAACAGCTAGCAGCAACCCCTCCGTCTGTCAGCCACAAGGCGTATTACAATGCAGAAGTTTAGAAACGCCGATTTTTCGCTCTGAGCAGACTCAAAAGCAACGTTTGACGAAACGTGGGACGTCTCGAGAGACCTCGGGTCATGGCTGGCCTTGGTAACTGCTAGTTATTTGTTGTTATTTGGAGCTTCAAATGTGCAAAAAGTCAGTAAGCTGTACTCGACGTCGAACAAGATGGCAGCAATAGCAGTAGCAGCAACACCGATGCAGGGTTTGACGGTGGCGTGGCTTTTCGCTGCTAGCCTCCTTGACGCGATGACTCATTTGGTTTACGGGTCTTACTGAAGGTAAGTCATCTTAGAAGATAAAACTGTATTGTGCTCAGCATGTTAGTTTGTGGGTGTGTTGATTGGTGCACCGAAATGACTTTAGCCCTTTGCTGGCTGCCTGGCTTGTTTGCTAACAAATAAGCTAGCCAACTTCGTAGTGTTTGCGTTAGCAGGCTAGCTTTGACACGAACCATTTGCCGACATTTAAGTACACTTAATGATAAACGATTTGACAGTTATTTATTCGGGCTAGTCTGGGTTGACAAACTCGATGTTGATGTGAAAATGATCGCGAACTAACTTGTGAACTGTCATGAAGAGGTTCGTTCGTATTATGTAACACGAGCTGCTAACGTAATGCTCAAAGTACAGTGCATAGGCTACAGTACATAGTAAGTAGTTCAATCTAGTCTTAAACTTTTCAAGTAACCCTCGTGCTCGAGCTGTCTGTCACTTAATTATAACATGGGTTTCAACAGGTGTCCAGACTGTTGCTGCCCTTCCCCCAAACACACCAACACTAACACCACCCCTCCCATATGGTTACTGTGTCCTAGATTGATTACTAACAAACTGCGTGTCCAGCTGGTATCCTTTGACAAGTGTCCATATCCACAAGTATCCACCGTGATACGTGGCTCTCCATTTCAGGCATGGATCTGGTCACCAAGCTGTGGGGTATCAGGCTACCGCTGGAGCAAACACGGGACATACACGTGTTTGCACTCTGTGTGTTAGTGCCCTGCAAAGTTCCGATAGACATGGCTGCATTACAAGGACACACAAGGGGAAATAGTTGCTCCTCAGAAGCCACATGGTGGAGAGCCTTTTTTGCATTACTGCTTGCTTAGTCTGTAGTATCAGGTCACTATTTATACTTTTGCAGCCCTGCAGCTGTGGGTGTTGAATATGGACGTAGTTAAAAATAAGTCCTTACCATCGTGGAAGCACTGTATTTTATGTTTCATTTGCATGTAACTTCCTGCGTAGCCGTACACATTTATACCTAAAATGAAACGTTCAAAGTTGAGCATGATCCTTCCGGGAGGCTAGTCAACTGATTAGTTCAGATTTCAGACAAAATTTAACATTGATATCAATGCCATTTACAAGTACCTCAAATTCAAATTGAGGGAATCATAGAACGTTTCATGTTTTTGGCAATATCAGAATTTATGTTATGCTTTTGTGTTGTCGGCCAAAATTTGAGATAGGCCGTCATTAGATGTGATTACCCAACTGTCCAAGTCTTCCCCACTCTTTCATGGGAAAATTTACTTATGAGGTTAGTCATACTTAAGAGGATAGTCATAAAACTTGTAAGTACAAGACAGTACTTCCAACTCCTCGTTACGCTCTTTGCACAATATTATTTCCATATATATTATATTATTTCAATCATTATTGCGTTTTAAAATGTCTCAAAAGGAGTCAGTAAAGTACAAACTATAGAAAGCAATATAACAGTAAGTGCTCAATAAATGGTAATTAAATCAAACCTGATGGTGAGAGATTGACTCATAGTTTTGTAGTATTTTAACATTTTTAATGGTCAAGTATAAGCAGAATTTAACTGTCTAATAATGTGGTGGAAACTGTCTCTGAAACCAAGTCTGCTTAATTCATGCATGGTAATTTCCGCTGGTTAGTTCTTGTAGGTGTTTACCGATCCGATTTCGGACGTCAGTCCGATATCTGCCAAAAAATAACAGTCTCGGGTTGTTGACAGCCTACATCCAAAATCACTGAATAGAATTCATATAAAAGTAGTCCATTCCAGCGACCGCTCTTGCTCTTCTATCCACCGTCTGGATGTAGCATGCAGCCCCCACATGATCAAAGCAACCGTCTATGACTGTGTGAAGGAGCTAACGAAAGGGTTGGGCATCAATAACCTGCAATCGAATGGATCCAGGACTAACATTATGGTCTTCATTCAGATTTAAAGAAAATTTGATTCCCTGTTTGCTGCCCAGAAGAAGCATGAATGAAAAGAAAATGTGTGTTGCGGCGCCCAGCCTTCCCGCTATCGCTGCTCTTTGCACATCCTCCGCTAGGCATACTTGCTGCTCAGCGAAGGTCGGTTGCAGGCATTGTGTGTCTTTAGGGCTATGCTTTTTACTAGCATTTTTGTAATGGCAAATACTTTTTATGTAGTGCTTTATATACACCATATGGTGCCCAAAGCGCTTTACAAAGCCTTACAGTCACCCATTCACACACACATTCATACACCAGTGGTTGACTTCGGCCATGCAGGGCGCTTCCACAATCACTGGGAGCAAATCGGGGTTCAGTGTCTTGCTCAAGGACACAACACGATCACAACTGCTGAGGTTGATGACCACTCTACCACTGAGCCATGCTGCCACACAGTAGTTGTATTCACATTTTAAGCACATGCCACGGGTTAGGATCAGGCAGAGAGCGTCACATCACAGCATCACGGGGATCTCATTTGTTATCAGTCAGAAGAAGCGTAGATAAGAATTTTGAGGCCTTAAATATACAACTGAGCACAGTGAAGACAGTCATCATCAGGTTGAGAAAATATTAGCATTACCAAGAACTGGATGTCTCTCTAAAATTAAAACTGCGAGGAAAAAAAATATCAGGGAGGCTGCTAAGAGGCCTTCAGCAAAATTGAAGGAATTGCAAGAATTTGGCTAATACTGGCTGATTTATACATGCATTTTGTATTTGATCCACTCCAGACCATCAAATATCTGTGATCTGAAGAAGTTTGTCAGCTTTAGAGCTGTTTTGCAAAAAAAATAAAATAAACAAAAGTGGGCATATATTGCCACATCAAGATAAGCCATACTGTTAGACTAGAAATAGTAGTTTGTTTTTCCAAAGGAAATGGACATACAGGTTATATGTAACGAAAGTGGAAAATGTTTTCTTTGTCGCCTTGTTCCCATTTGTTACATCACAAAAATCTCGCTTTTGTACAGGGGTGATGTGACTTTTTATATCCACTATAACTACCACAAATTTTCCCTATGAGAGAAATCATTTGAAACAGTGTTCAAAAAGTCAATACCTCTTGTTTGGTCAGATGGTTTTTGATAGAAGCACACCCAAAGTACCTGTCTGAGCATACGTGAGACAGTTTTAGTACCGGTAGTTGGGAAAACTGCTCGTTCCCTAACTTCCCTGCAGGCATTTCTTTTCAAACAAAACAGTGCCATGATTTTACTTTATCAGGTGTCTGAGTGTTGAAATCCAAGAGCAGTCTTCAGTCCCTTTTTGCTCTCTTATGCACAGCAGGACTTTTCCATTATTAAACTTTGCCATTTTGAATAAATTGTGATTGAGTCAAGACAATGTTCACAGTCTCAAAATTAACATAACTCAAAGGAAAGAAACACATGCAGACACAGCTTTGACATGCCAGAATGAATTCAAAGTCAAGTGTTATGTTACCACAGTCTTTGCATTTGTAAACCAGTAAAATGGTATATAGTGACCACATGAAAGGCTGTACTTGTTACTTTTTACCAGTCAATTCATGGCTTGAAGTGTTGCCTTCCATTTTCAGCTCCAGGTCGGTGTAAGTAATAGGGGTGTTAAAAAAAAATCGATTCGGCGATATATCGCGATACTACATCGCGCGATTCTTGAATCGATTAAAAAAAAATCTTTTTTTTTTATTATTTATTTTAAAGAGCTCAGAATTGTTCATTCGGTAGTCTTACCGATTCAACGTCCTATCATCATTGCCTTTTTTTTTTTTTTTTTTTTTTTTTTGTGTGTGTTTGTGAATCGATTTTTAAACTTCCATTTTTAATGGAAAAATATTCAACAAAACGTCTGACTTCGGGTTAGGATTCACACCTTGAGCATGGAAGAATGTTATATGAACGGAACATTAAGCCTTAATATTTTATTTTAATGCTGTTCAAACATGAAACAGATTACAACCTCTATAAGACTGAAATTTCAGATAAATAAATAATACATTTTCATATAAATCTTACTCTACAAGCTTACTGATTAGTATTTTCTAAATTTGAATGAAAAAAAATCGCAACAATCGACTTATAAATTCGTATCGGGATTAATCGGTATCGAATCGAATCGTGACCTGTGAATCGTGATACGAATCGAATCGTCAGGTACTAGGCAATTCACACCCCTAATATATATATATATATATATATATATATATATATATATATATATATATATATATATATATATGTATATAATGGGCTTCCACTTGTTAAAATTTGAAGTCTATTTTGGTTTAATTTGCCATTTTCAGCTTTATGGTGTATACCGTTTACTTGTATGCTGCTTGCTTTGCGGTTTAACTCGGTGTGAAACTGACCCGCTACATTACAACAGGCTTCCCTCATCTCCTATTACAGTATACTAGTTCGCGTTTTCTGTAAGAGTGTCATGTTGGCTCAACCTTTCAGACAGGGTGTGTGTAACGGCAACAACTTTGTTAAAACCCAGAATACTTCTGTTGGTTTTGAATAGTGTATAAATGACAGATGTCAAAACGATCATCTGAAGAAACTGAAAGCGCTGTAATAAACCAGCTGGCCCCAAACCTTACATTGTTTTAAAATTGCTAGTTTTAAAGCAACTGTACTGAAAAATTAGGAAACTATAGTATTTCACTATCTGGAGTTGATGATGATGATGATGATGATAAACTGAGGAAATTATTTAGTTTTACTCAACTTGTACAACACGTAGAGCAATAAAGAAAATGGTGAACTACTACAAAACGCCAACACAGCTCCAATCTGGTTTAACGACAAGATTAGATTTCTAAATCTGGATTTAAAACTTCAAGATTTGGTTTGAAAAAACTGAATTTGGATCAAAACTAATTGTGGTGGATTATGTTTGTGGAAAGTATATATTTTTTGGTTCCGGCTACTGCCAATAACATAATTTTACTGAATGAGGCAGCATCACTAGTTAGCCCTGACATCACACAACAACAAAGTTCTGGGTTAACGCCAAACTTAATATGCATCAGACCTGTGACTTACAGGTGATCAGTCCTCAACTCCTCGGTGTACCCTGACTCTGACTCTAAGCCAGCATTTTTTTTTTCTGTTCCAGGCCTTTTGTATTCTTTTACAGAAATGTTGCCCACAAAAATGACTGACGGACTTAATGAGACTGGTTTTACTTTTTTCTTTTCAGGTATGGCCTCACAAGTCTTGATTCAGCCATCACACTTGCACTCAGCTCAAACAAGTGCCTTAGGAATCACCAACAGCAAACACAAAGGGGAAGCCCACCGCAGTAATAAAACCACCAGAGCCTTTTCCATACCACCCCCACCTAAAACTTATGTGATTGGAGTCAACTACGGAATTGCCTACCCCAACAACGTATTCCCATCAACAGTTGATGACTTTGAAAGATTGCACTGGACAACAGCAATCAACAAAAGTGAGGAACGTAGTCCTCCTCCCGCGGGATTGCCCACTCTGGAGAGGAGAAAAAAAGACCTAGCTAGGATTGAAGATCAGGGGTTGCATTGTCAGAACAAAGGACTTAACGAAAGGAGACTATTTGAAGAGAAGGAAAGGGACACAAATGAAGCAGGTGGGGGACATGTAAACCTAAACTCAGGTGTGACCCAGAGATGCAAACAGAAGCGAGGTGAAGTAGAACTACAGCAGGATAACAACTGTGTTGGAACCATGCAGATAGTGGAGGAGGCATCTGATCTACCTTCACTTCCTGCTTCGTCTACAATGTTGCAAACCACTACAGGGAATTATGATGTTGCAAAACCGGGGTGTAAGGGGGCACTGCCTGCTCAAGACAAAGTTGGGGAATCGGCTGTCATTGGGCATGAATCGAATGGGACAAACATCAGGTCTAACATCACAACCAAGGCAATGGCTACCACGAACAGATCAGGAACGGGAGATGGCGACTATCAGTTAGTTCAGCACGAGGTTCTCTGCTCATTGAAACACAGCTATGAGGTGTTGGAGTTCCTTGGACGTGGCACCTTTGGTCAGGTGGTGAAGTGCTGGAAAAGGGGAACGAATGAAGTGGTGGCTGTCAAAATACTGAAGAACCACCCATCATATGCACGTCAGGGACAAATTGAGGTGAGAATACGCTGCATGCGTATATGTTGGCTAATATTTTGGGAGACATGCACGTCAAATTTAGGTTTTTAATTTTTTCATGTGACGTTAACATGCCATTTTGTTTACAGGTGGACATACTTGCCCGTTTGAGCAGTGAGAATGCAGATGAACATAATGTGGTGCGTGCCCTAGAGTGCTTTCAGCACCGCAGTCACACCTGTCTGGTGTTTGAGATGCTGGAGCAAAACCTCTATGACTTCCTCAAGCAGAACAAGTTCAGCCCACTGCCACTCAAAATCATCAGGCCGATACTGCTGCAGGTAATGAATAGCTAATCCTCAATAGTAATCGCAACCTGTAATCTTAAATAATAGTTGTTTTATTGTTTTTATAGGTAGCGACAGCATTAAAGAAACTGAAATCCTTGGGTTTGATTCATGCTGACCTGAAGCCGGAGAACATCATGCTGATAGACCCGTCCAGACAACCCTACAGAGTTAAGGTTATTGACTTTGGATCCGCCAGCCATGTCTCAAAGGCAGTCTGTTCCACCTACCTGCAGTCCAGATACTACAGGTGAGGCAATGCACTTTCAATCAAAGCTGTACATTTAACATCAGGTACAGTAAAAACAATAAAAATCCGTATTTGGTTAATTTGGGTCATAGCACAAATTCGAGGCACAATGCATAGTATTACGAAAGGTATGAATGAACCTGCATGCATTGCACATATGTGACATAATACTTTGCATTTTCACTTAGTCACTTAGCACTTACATTATACTGGTTCTACTCTCTTCTGTCTTGTCTGTTTGCATTGCTAGATGGATTCATATGTGTCTCTCCACATTCAACAAGTGAAGTCACACCTTGTATTTTTCTCTTGCACAACATAGAGGGAACTGTGAGGGACAAAACAATGAATCTCTTATTTACTCAGTAGGCCTATGTTTTGCTAAACGTCAAAGTACACCCTCCATTTAAAAGAAAATATGCTAAAAGAAATACACTATTGCTACAAAGTACAAAATAACAATCTGGGAAACTAATTCTCTATATAGTGCTACTTGTTCATGGTTCATTTTTATTTCTTTGCAAAGTTAGTTGCCATACCAAGTATTTCTGCTACAACCACAGTACAACAGGTGAGCCATTCTATTCACTTACGCTTTCTCGAACAAGTCTTAGCAAGTAGATTGATTTGGGGCATGCAAACTATTCCTTCCACTTGTGCAACATTCTTTTGCACGGTGTTTGTTGCTTGGAGTGCAACTTGAAATTTTACTTTGTTCGGAACAGGATTTCTTGTTGACCTAGAGAAAAACATCCTCAATGTTTACAATAACACATATTTTAGCACAATCTGTGGACTTGAAGCAAACCTTCTAGCTAGAAATGTAAAGTAGAAAATGTGCTGCAAGTATCAGTAAAATCTAGATTGTCACGTTTCCACCCGAGACAGGGGTGGTGAGCATGGGGCTGAAAGTTATTGCATAACATACAGCTTTATGTGACACTTGTGTTTGCTATGTGTGTGTTGTCTGGCTCTGTGTTTGTTTGCGTTTTGATGTTGAGTAATGACAACAATGCCAATACCATGGCTGAGCAAAAAAGGGGACAATTTGGGGGGATTGGCGATGGGGGAGGTCACTTTGGTCTGTCAGTCTGCTGAATAGTGTGGTATGTGAAAACCCATATTTGGATCCAAGAAAAACATTTAGACATTCCTGTGTGTGCCTGGGTGTGCTCATGTAAGTGCCACTGGGTACCAGCTCCAAAGGCTGGATACTTCACACAGGTTACACAATGAACTAAACGTACATCACAAAAAGTCAACAGCTCATGAGAAAATACATCTTTTTGATCTTTATGGTGGGACTAGGTTGACTGCTTAACCTGCTTGAACCACAAATCTGTATCAATCTAGGTCTGGGCGACATGGCAGAAAAAAACGAACCAAAAAAATTGATGATTCTAGTAGTGTTTTTACCCCCACCCCCCAC
This sequence comes from Festucalex cinctus, assembly GCF_051991245.1. Taxonomy (NCBI): domain Eukaryota; kingdom Metazoa; phylum Chordata; class Actinopteri; order Syngnathiformes; family Syngnathidae; genus Festucalex; species Festucalex cinctus. The sequence goes on along the minus strand of NC_135413.1, from coordinate 18,830,433 downwards.
CCCAAAATCTCTTCCAGAATTCGCTATAGTAGTTACTTAAAAAAATTTTTTTTTTTTAAAACATATTAAGTTAAAAAAGAAAACATGCTAGCTTGGCATAACTTATGTTTTTTTTTTTTAAACAAGTTCCCTCTGTGATTAGCAGCCATGTTGGTAGTGAAAGCTGTGAATGCCAGTGAGGATGCACTTCAAACTTAAAAGTTCGTATCTCCCTGAGCGGCGAATGCTTGCAAATGCAGCGAATGTTGGATTCGCCAAACTTTTCTGACGTATGTTGGTGAAAATCAGGGGGGCCGTCTCTGTCATTAGCGATATTTAACAGCGGCTCTGTCTGTATTGACTTGGCAATACAAAGCTTACATTTCTACACAAATTCCTCCATTTCCACCCCACTTTAATCTACAAGCAGGACAGCAAATCATTACCACTCATTTCCCTTTCAGTTTCAGTAGCGCGACAGTGGGTGCAGTTGCACTACTGTAGTTTAAAACATACATTGATACACACAAACTCACACTCACCACTGAGGAGAGATGCTGCAGGCTCCATTTAGCAAGTCCGAACATGAGCATAGGTTGCGAGCGCCGCCTCCTTGTGCCTTGTTTCCTCTTCCCTGGAATGATGGTTGTGGAGAATGGGTGCTGATATACATATGCTACAAGCGGTTTACATACAGGTATGTGTGAAACGTGGTCTCTAGCATTAGCGACACATCTTACTACACCCTTTACCACTGTTAGCAAAACAATGGATACAAGAAAAATTTTAACTTGTTCAATATGTCCTTAAAAATGTTTGAATACGTTTGCAACCTTTCACAAACCCTAACGAAACCCAAAATTCGCTATGTTCGCAAGCTTATGCCGCTCACTGAGATACGGGCTTTATTGTTATTTTTTTTTAATAGAATGAACTCAAAATAAATGATTAAATTGGTCAACTGCCTAGAAGACCAACTGTTAAGCTTGAGCAGTATAATGTGCTAAACGTCTTTAGTAGTAATTTCTTCCAATGACTTCAGCGTGTCTGGTTGACTGTCTCATGAGTCCATATTTTGTTTATTTATTTTTTAAATCTGTTAGGAAAATATTCTCAGATCATGCTTGCCTGCTTCACTGCCACTGTTACTCAGCCTAAGAGTAAAACCAGCTCACACAATGTAAATGGAACACTGGGTTATTTAAATAATTCAGCTCAGCAGATCAGGTGGAGGGAAAGGCGGTTCAGGATGCTTACAGAGCTCCTCTGTGATCAAAAGAGGTGTTGTTTTAGACCATATCTTCTGAGTTCTTTGATTCACACTGTCAGGCCTTACGCTATTGTTTCAGAATATGAGTTTGATTTTACATCAAGCAAGATGCCATGTGAATGTGTTTCTCCCTTCGAAGCTATAGACTGCTTACAAAAGGATGTGTGAATGAAAGCCGCTGTTATTTGTAGTATATATCACAATTAAAATATCATTCGAAATATTTGCAATCATCTCATCAGTTCACACATCACTCACACCCGTAACAGTGGGATCGTACAGTCACGGTCATTCGTCTGTTTAGTTAGTATTGATATTGTAGACCGTTAAGTGCTTGCTCCTACGATGGGATGTTACATATAAGGTGCTTACCGTTCCCACAGCCACAGTTGCAGACTGGACCAAACTAAAGATTAATTTAAATTTCTATCTCCTTTGGGTGTTAAATTACATGATGTGGTTAAAAGACTCATATTTATTTTGTTAGTGGGAGGTGTTGTCTGCGCTTCTAGTGGAATTTTGATTTGGCAAACTTGGATGCTCCATGTTGGCTCGGTCGGAAAGACAATGACACACACAGACAGTAAATGTCATCTTTTATCTTCACATTGCAGCGGTGTTCATGTTGTCCAAACAGTTGCTCTCTAGTGTGACCAGTTAGTTCTGGAGCCAGGCTTGCATGCGTTCATGCTGTATTTTTGTGTTTTGTGATGAGCGGTTATGGTAGGGGAATACGGAGGCCTTGGCTTTTTAGTAGGGCTGAACGATTATGGAAAATAATCAAATCTTTTGGTATTCATGCACACAATTGTTCATGTTTTGGAAAGTTTGGGAATACAGTACAGGCAATTTAGGCAATTGGTAACAGCGGAGTAAACTTGACAAGCTTATAGTAAGTATTGTATGAAGGTACATTCAAGGACTGCCAACCAAACAGGACATCTTAAATGCAGATGAATTAACGCCATTAATGAATTTAACCTAACAGTATGATTTCAAAAGATGGTTCCGTTAGACATCTATTTCTTTGGCCCGAGCACAAAAACAATACTTGGGTCGTTTTTTTTTCTGATTTGCTCTTTGAGTTTTTCAGTGAATAGTGGATAATAGGTTCCTCAAATTCTGCAAATTTAGTTCCCTGTTTTTATTGCAATCGGCTGGCGACCAGTTCAGGGTCCCCCCGCCCGAAGAGAGCTGGGATAGGCTCCTGACTTCTGCACAAATGCATTTAAATAGCACAAAGAAAAGTAGAGCAACTCATTTACCATCTCTATATGGGCTATTTGGTTATTAAGCAAGGTATTGAATGAATCCAATCCTGCTCTATGACGAGATATAACAATAAAACATTTTTGTTTGAGACATTTCAATGAGATTCTTCTGTTGTTGATCATAAAACTCAGTGATGCATTTTGCACTTTGTTCTGTTCTGTACTGAATGAACAAAAGCGTTGCGTCATTGTTGCATTGCATAATGTAGCTTCTTCCTGTTTTGGAATTGATAGGAAATTGCTGTTATTCACTGTTCCAGGACAAATACGACCGAAAAAAATAGATTGTGTTGTAAAAACTGTTGAACAACATCTTTATATATACGTGCGTAGACACATTCACACAAACACCCACTTTTAGACACATGCACACATACACAACAGCAAACATTGCCCCCATTTATGACCATACTATACTGTTATTATAGTCTTTGGTCCAGTTGTTGCTTGGTAACTGTCATTTCCCCCTGTTGTTGTCACAGCAGTGGCTGCTATTTGTAGCACTATTACTCAGAGACTGTGCCCAGGCATAACAATTGTTTTCGTACAGCTGCCTCTTACTACTATTGCAGGTTTACTAGTCGTGTTTGAATTGTGCAATTAACCCACGCTGTAATGTCCACTTGAACGGACATGCTTTGTCTTCTGTGCAGCCTGTCAAATGTATCAGATATATTATTTGAAAGTACAACTGCTAAGCATGCAACAATATGGTCTTCTTTACTAGCACTCTGCATTACTTGACAGAAATATTCTTTGGCAAAATTAATATAAGGAACATAAGACCGCGGCTTGTTGTGGTTATTGTAATATCTACTCATATCATGGCTACTATTGGTAAAAAACTTTGCATTTCCTTTGCTCTCCTATGTGCAAAGCTTTGATGCTTCATGTACACAAGAGATTGAGACATGGTGCTGCTTTGCTGACTAAAGGGCACTGACCACTCCTTCTGTCCTTAACTGCAGATTATGCTGCTTAGCTCAAATATGTCCTCCATGTCCACCTACAATCAGCTGGCCATCTATTGCTGTGCAATTGTTTCTTCAACCTTTGTACTCAAAATGTAAAGGCAAAGTAGACTGAAACAGTGTCTCTTGTGGCTAGTTTGAAAAAGAGAGCTGGTCAGTGTCAACCACTACATCGACATATTTTACCCTAAATGTTGATACAGTACAGTATCAGGCTGCATAAGAATCTTCCCATGATAATTTACTGCACGCTCTCGCACAGACCACTATATTGTATAGACTGCTCTGTAACACTTAAATATAAAGATACCCAAAAGACAATTGTTTTCCTTCCAGACTGTTTATTGATCTCGCCTACCTACTGAAAATTCCACAACAAAAGTTTTTCATGTTGCAGATTAATAGACATGACTGCTTCAGTCGTACCACATTGAATCAAATTGTAGTCCCACTGAATCGAATCATTCCACTTGAATGGTATTTTTATCCAGATATTAAAAAATATATATATTATTGGAGCGATGCACACCCCAAATTGCTGCATTACATATTTGGATAGTGTGGTAAAATTTTATTTCCGTTTGATTGTAGACCATATAATATGGCAGCTGCCCCTCATAATCATGCATTTGCACATTTCCACAAGCATTATGTTCTTGTTGTTGTTGTTTTATAATGAAGAGAATCTATTTATTTATAAGAATCTATTTCTCACTCCCTGAGCAGTATCTTTTGATAGTTGGCCTATAGATTGACCATTACTCAACAAGTGTTGCCAAGCAAACATCTTTGAAAAGTCCTGAAAATGATCTCTTGTATGTCCCTCTACTTGATCTGTTGCGAGCAACTCTGACCAAGAGGTAACCTGTTAATGACCTCTGTTTCTTCTTCTTTTTCCCCCCTTTTCAGAGCTCCGGAGATTATTTTGGGCCTGCCATTTTGTGAAGCTATTGATATGTGGTCATTGGGATGTGTTATAGCAGAGCTCTTCCTGGGCTGGCCCCTCTACCCCGGCGCTTTGGAATACGATCAGGTAATACTCTTCACTAACACATTCATATCAACATTTAGAAATATAACTATCAAACTATATGTATTGTGGAGAAGATGGAAGTGGGAAAAAAATCTAAATTGACTGAATTTTTATTTTTAAAGTACCGTATACTTGTGGTACTCAGAAGGTTAAATAATACATGGCTTGTCAAAAACTACATTCAAAAGCATTTCTTGTTAACATCTATAGGGCGCTCTGGAATATCACTCAAAAATCACTATTAACGTGTTGTCTCATCTGCCCAAACATGGAGACAAGCATCAAAATTAGCCAGGGGAATTATTTTTTTATTTACAAGACTAGACACAAAAATGAGAACACCAGATATTCATCAAACTTAACAGTATTGCTCTGTTTCCTCAGTAATACCCTAAAATGGGGCACCGGAGGTATACTTTAATAGCTTACACTAAAGTATTTTTCCCAGGAGATTGCGTCCAAGTTCCAAGTATACTGTATCTTCATTGTATGTAGTCATTATTTTGTGACTGCTTGATATCTTTCTCACTGTATGATGAAAGTCAGATCGAGCAAGGAATCCACTTAAATGTTAAATGAATCAGGAAATTGTTCTTGGCAACGTGCGACAGTGTTGTGTGGTCTACTCTAAACGCCACAACTGGGACTCCAACTTCATTTCCCCCCAAGGGTGATGTGGGAGCCTGGGAAAGGTCTACAACATGCGCACAGTGACATTGTATTCGTGTATTTAACGCAACTCTGTGACGATCAGAATCAGTTGTTATTTACTCAGCATGTTAATCCTAGATAAATACACTTGTGCAGTCTCCTTATTCAAATGATTGTAGAGTAGTAAGAGTTGGTCTAGTACTCTCTTACACTTGCACTTTGAGCCACGCAAAGTATGCTGCCCAATGCCACGGCTCATTGCTTATCACTCGACAGCAAAATATATTTATAACCACAAGCTTGATCATGGAGTTTGCAGACACTGTTGTAATTGTGTGCCTTGTTCCGGGGGTTTTAAGTCCAATGCTGTCTGAACTCTTGTGTTTATGTGAAAAAACAACAGATTATTCAAACTTTATGGCCAGAATGGATCAGGGAAACTTTAAATCAACGTTTGTATCCAGTGACATTATCTTTTTTTTCCTTTTTTTTTTCTGTCAGATCCGCTACATCTCTCAGACCCAAGGCCTACCCGCAGAGCACTTGCTCAACAAGGGCACCAAGACCTCCCGTTTCTTCTGTAAAGAATCAGAATCTGCATACCCCTCCTGGAGACTAAAAGTATGTGTGCACACACAAGAAAATGTACATAATTTTACCTTTTATCATATTCTTGTTTAGTGTTCTTATATAATCGATTTAAACCAAACTGAACACTGCTTTCAAATGCCACGTTTCCACTGAATTTGAAACAGCCTGGTTCCGCCCTGTGTGGTGTGATGTTTCCACTACACTTTTTCGAGGACATACGGTGATAAGGGAACAGTTCTTCAGAACCTCTTCCAACTTCCTGTGCAATTGCTCTAGGCTATAATTGCCATGTTGCAACTGTTGTTCATGTTTTTGGGGTAAACAAAACCAGTGGCTGAAATACGTGAAATACCATGGCAGAATCCCAACACACTGAAAGTGTGCAGTGGAGGCTCACGCAGTTAATACATTTAAATGATTGCCTTTTGTAATAGAGACGCAACAAAGGCCAGGCCGGAACAGAGCAGGGACAGGCTGTTCTGGAACCTGTAATGGAAAAGCGCCTAAAATAATTCATAAATTGAAGTTGCAACACCGTTATTTTGTTTTCAAATTGTGAATAATAATAATAATTGTGAAAAATTTGAAAGCAAACCTACTTCTCTTTTCTGATGCGCCTCAGTCTGAGTGATTTGTGTTCACAATACACAGACATCTTTGTTTTTGTCATTCCACAACATTTTCACACGTTTGGGAGAGAACATGTGGTGTTAAACCTTTTTGGCCCTAATTCCGAAAGGTGTTTGGTGCAAACACAACAAAGCTCATCAACAGAAGGACACCTTTCCTACCATGAAGAAATGGTGGCAACAGAAACATGTTTTCTATGTATTTATTACAAATTAGAATTCAATAGAATTAGCAGTAAGTCATCTCTAAAGGCAAGCAACTCGAACATCAGAACTTTATTTTTGAATTAATTAATCAGTCACTTTAGATGATGGCAAATGTGTTGTGACTCCCATTTAACTTGTTTCAATACTGATTACTTCTGAACACCAGTTAGAAGGGTTTGCACACTTATGTAACCTTATTTCAACATTATTTCAGTTCCCCCCCTCCCCCCTCCCATTTGTTTCGAGTTGCACAAGTTACAGGTCACATTAATAGTCAAATGTTTTGAAATTATTTCTGTTGGTCACACTTTCCCTTGGCCCACATTTGAATAGGGGTATGTAGCCAATAGCCACTGAATATAAATACTTCGCAAAGACCTAAGCCATTTTGTCTTTTATGCCATACTGTATTATTTAAAATTTTTGTACATTTTTTTTTTTCTCCAGACAACAGAAGAGCATGAGAAAGAGACAGGACTTAAATCCAAAGAAGCCAGAAAATACATCTTCAGCTGTCTGGACGACATTGCACACGTAAGTCTAAACAGACACGTGGTAGGGATCAAGTAAAGCTCTAGCCTAATAATGCTTAATTGTTCCTCAGTCAAATAGCCATCAGTATTTTAAGTAAATGTGCTCCCAGGGATTCTTATACATATTTTTCTTTTGAGTGTTTCCCTATACCTTCCTTTCAGGTGAACTTTGTGTTGAGTCCTGACAACAGTGACATACAGGCAGAGAAAACAGACAGGAGGGAGTTTGTCTCTCTACTGAAGAGCATGCTGCTGATAGATGCAGGGGACAGAACTGTTCCCTCCAATGTCCTCAGTCACCCTTTCCTCACCATGACTCATCTGTTGGACCACCCACATAGTAACCAGTAAGCCTTTGATAAGTGACTGACACCGTGTCACACATTCCAAATTCACATATTGTCCTCTTCCCCATATATGTATAGAGGGATTGCAAATGTAAGGTTACATAATGTCAGGTCCAGTTAACTGGCCATGTATGCAATACTGTTTTTAATGTTTGAGCCTAAAAAAAGGTGTCTTTCTTTATTATTTTTTTAATGATGGAAGTTTTTGGAAACAACACTATTACTGTTACTGTCTAAAGCCAAGAAGCATTTTGTGTCCTAATTTAAAGAAAAATGCAAACTAATTAGGGGATCTTTCAGCATGTAGCAAGATAAAGGGTTTAAGTAAATAAAAAATGGAAGATTTTTATACTGTCCAAGTACATCTCAAGATAAACATAACGGAGCATGCATTTGACCTGCTACCATAGATTCAAGGGGATAATCACAAAAAAAAATGCAAAATCATATCAATAAGCCAGACAATCTTGGAGTTATTGCAAGCAAAGGATTTTCAGCATAATATATGGTATATCGTTCACTTGTCAGTCTCTATTTTAGGTCTATCTCTTCCAATACTTTAACTCAACTAAAACTATAGTGATAAGTTGTAAATAATGCAATCTTGATTATCGAATGTGCACTTTGTGTAATTACCCACTTTCTCTGCCCTCTTCCAATCAGCGTGCAGTCATCTTTTCGCATCATGGACGTGTGCCATGGCCGCCCCAATAATGCAGTTTTTGATGCACTGAACCAGAACACCATTCATTTCTCTAGACCGCTTGTTGGTCCCACCACTTCCTCTGGCCTCCCTCTGGGCTACAACAACATACCAGTTCACACTCAGGTAAAGTTTTGTAATTTGTCTATTGTATGCGGTTATCATTTGTTTTGGCCACTAAAATAAACGCCAACATCAGTTTACTGTATCCTCTTTCACTGTTCCCAATGCAGCCTATTGCTCAATCAGCTCCTTCAGTGTTGCATCCTGGGATTGCTCTAGCGGCAAGGAATGGTCAGTTTGGATGCAGTGACTCCTTCCCACCCATTCTTCTTTGTCCACCCAACATTCAAGGTATATCAATCATAGAGTATGATCCGGACACAGCAGAAAGCTTTGCAACATGTTCTATTTTGAATAGCAAAAGTATAAAAGCACAGTAAAAATTCCAAGCATATCAATATGCGCCCCAACAAGCTACATGGCCTCATTCTCTTCTCTGCTACACAAATAAACAAACAGGCTAATGTTTGCTGTACACTGTACAGACTAGCGAGTGACGCAAATAAAGCAAGCACAAACAAGTGGCGCAAAACTGATGTTTGTATGATAACTTATTAGGACAGCATCTGGGTAACCAGACAGACTACTTGAGCACATCTTTGCTTGTGTAGTCAGAAGAAGATGATGATCTAATCTGTGATGATATTTGAGCATGGATCAATGTATCCTATTTGCTGCCAATGCTCTCAATATTCTTATTCTTCTTTCGCTACTGTGCACTGTCACAGGATAGAATGATGCCCCAACTACAGAGCAGTTCAGACACATACTGTATTACTCTTCACCGATCAACTGTTTCATCCCTATAAGATCATTTGGAAATACAGTAAAATGTAAATTATTGGTCTTGAATTTATTTTTGTTGTTTGTCTTTTAAAGGTAACCTTAACCAATCGGTCAGCTACTCAGTTCCAATGGTACCTCAAGCACCTCCTCTCCAGACCCTCCAAGTGAGGCCGAGTGTAATAACACAGGTAAGGCATGAATCAGTTCAAGCTCCCCCTACATACCTATACTGTTTTTTTTTTATTGTAATTTATTGTTCCAACACAAAGTATTTCCGTGGTTGCTGTATTAAAAATCTTGAATCAGATGTCTAATATCAGGAATTCTGTCCTGTCTTTACAGCCAGCTTGGTCAAACCGGGGTCAGCAGCTCCTGGCCTGGCCACAGATGACTGCAGTCGGTGTGCCCCCGACTCACCCTGTTCCACCACCCACATCTTCCCTAACTAATGACAACACAGTCTGTGCACCGAGACTCAGCGAGTGGGGGTTAGTCACAAGTGTTTTTGCATTTGCATTCGATAAGACCCAACAGTACAGAACTAAAGTGTTGTGCTTTTTCTCCCCGGTTACTCTTATTTTTGACTAACACAGGAAAGTACGTTATAGTACCTTAATGCAGCAGCCACTCCTGACCAATCATGTGCCAGCTGTCTCTGCACATCAGCCTCTCAACGTTGGCATAGCGCATGTTGTGTGGCCCCAGTCAGTTAATAAAAGAAACAGGCAGCAGCATCACAACAGGTGAGTGTTTATTAGTCCTATACAAAGCTGGGTTATATTAGCACTGTCAAACGATTATTTTTTTTTTAAATCAGATTAATCACGTCTTGGAATTTTTTATTAATTATGATTAGTTACTTAAACAGGCTATTTTTCAACAGTTTTTGTCTGCCAAATTTGAAGAACACGTGTTAATTCTTTTTATGTTCTACATCTATTTTTAGCATTTTTGATCCACTGCACATTCATCCTCCTCTTCATCTAATCAGTTAATTACTTGCATAATTAAAATTGAATAATAATAATAAAAAAAAAATGACCCCAGTATTTTGACATGAACAAATATTGTGAATATCATACGCAAACATTTATTAAATGTTTTGCTTTAATGCACATAGATATGTTTATGGCTCAACACAATATGTGTTACATTTAAGGTCAAACTTTCATACTTATCATATTTCAAGTATTTATTTGTTTATCTTTACATAATTTGGGCTTCCAGCTCCGAAAACCCACAAAATCAGGATTTAAAAAAAAAAATTGAGTACTGTGAAGAAATCACCCTGTATACTTTTGTTTTGTTTTGCATGGGGAAAAATGAGCGTGGATGGATGGAATTGATTTGACAAAAAAACTTTCACTTACTATGGTAGTTCCACCTAGCTGCCACCAGGTGGCAAACTGAATAACAAACCAGGGAGGTGATAATCCACCACATATAACAAACCTATGGTGCAAAATTAAATCTGCAATTACTGAAAATTAATCAATAACAAGTTGGGTAAACCCACATAATGAATACAGTACTACCACTTTGTGAAAGAATTAACTGTGAACGAAAGAAATGGCTCACAACAAACCCTTAATTTTTTAACTGTTTAGGAGAAAAAAAAAGAAGTCTGTAAAGTGGTTTCGCATCCTAGTTTCCGAATCAAAATTTGCGTTTTGTGCCTCATTAAAACACCATCAATACTAAAATTGAAAATCACAGATTTTTAAGTTTTTCCAGTAATTGAACGTTGGAGACGGCCCGGAAAAGCTTTGCTGGGCACAAGCTGTAACACTCTTGCATCACCTATGCATAGGTTTGATGCAGGTTGAAGCAAGATCGGTGGTACTCGGCTACTTGCACCACGGCGGTTCGGTAGCAATTAACTGAAAGTAATAAACAGACAAGGACACATATACATTTGAAAATATCTGTATCGTGGTAGAGTATAACGTTATTGACATATGAGATGTCCTTTTTTTTGGGGGGGGGGTTCCCCATCATCAAACATTGCTGCTGCTCTGTTGCTTTATTCTAACCCAACTTAACTGTCTATGCATTCCCTCTTGTTTTAAAAGGAACCTGTCCCATCCAGTTAGCATCCACACGTCTCACTATCGATCCCCCAAAACGGCCAATGTTGTTGGTCAGGCTGTGTCAGGAATCAGCAAATCTGAGAGGGAGGTACCTCAGGTGGAAACACAGCAGCACACGCATCTAAATTCGGATGAGGAGGACGATGATTCACAAGAAGGGGTGGGCTTCCTCAAAGAGGATGTACCAAACAAAGAGCTGCAGCGAGATGTCGCGCTTCTCATGGGTGACACACCGAGTCCAACGCACAGCGTGATCAGCATTCACAGTGAACCAACAGATGGTGAAGAGGTAGAGGAAGACAAGCCACAGTTGTGCTGTCTAAGAGGGTGAGTATCTTTAAATGGTTGTAATGGTATTTCAGGAAAGGACAATATGGAGAACTGAATAATTTTGCACGGAGTATAAGCTAAAAGGCAGTTATGTTGTTTCCTTTTTCATAATTCCAAACCTTGACCTGTAAATGTTGCAACAGACTGGAATTTTGGCCTCAAATAACATCACCTGTTTTGTTCTTCATTTAGGTGTAAAGAGCAGTGTGTATGTGAGGTATGCAGAAACACCAGTGTGACGATGGAAAGAGTGTGTTCCCTAAGCAGTCCTGACAGCAGCCTCAGCACCAGTTCATTTGCATCCAACTCTCTGCACTCCAGCCCGTCTGCGTCACCCTGCAAAAGACCCAACAGGTTTTTGTTTTTTGGTTTTCTATTTGAGGGTGTTTGTTAGCCAAATAATTTGAAGTGTTAATTTTCCACAAGAGTAAAAATACACCCATTTTGACTGTACCAACCGAATTGTTCTTCTGTGTACATACAGTATGTCTGAAGATGATGGTCACGAGAGTGGCTGTGAAACTGTAGAGGGCTCCCCTACATCCAACACATCGACATCCCCCCATGGCAACAGTCCGTATTGTTTCCTTGACAGCAACCACAACAGTCGCCCAACTCTAGCTGCCGTGGTAGCGCCATTGCCTTCCCCTGCAGTGCAGAGTCGGAGGCCTCGCGGTATCAGGACAATGGTGGTTCCACCAATGAGAGTCCAAAACAACACTCAAGGAACACAGCAGCGTTTCCAGAGAACAGGTTAGTATTGCCACTTTCACTGCTGAACAAATTCGGTCACAAAAGCAAGAAATGACTATCCGGCTTAACACAGTGTTTTCATTTCATTAAGTTCTTCACATGTTTCTAACAGGAATTTTGGAACGTTTATCTGAATTCACCTTTTTAGCAGACCAGTTCTAGGCAGTAAGTTGGCCAGCCCACAGTTTCTGTTCGGCCCTCACAGTGACTTTAAAATCAAAGTAAAACATAAAATATGTGGGGCTTTTATGTGCACAAATGTGGACACTATATTTAGCAAATTTTCTGACCCCTCTAGCAACTATTTTTCCATACGACATTAGCAAAAATGACATCAGTGGTCCTAATGTTACCAACATTCTTACTTTCTGCATGTTGGAGGGAAGAGGGCCAACAATATTTTGCACCATACACAAATCTATAGTTTCATGTACTTTGCGTATTGAGTGTATTACAAGTCATCTCTGTATCATTATACATTACCATAAGTACCAGTGATGCCATGGTACCGCTGTGTGTGTACCACAGAATTAAGCGGGGAAAAAGAAATGCAACATTGCATCTCGATAATACCAGAAGTTATAAAACTATGACAGAACGATTGGGCCTTATATGCAGGCCCAGCCTCCTCCGCTCCAGCTTCGTGTCAGAAGCGCAGTAGGCCCGGTCGCAGCGGAGCAGCTAAGAGTGCAGCTGACTCCTAAAACTAGTGTTGGTATTGGTGCATCCCTTTAAAAAAGAAAACAAAAAACACACACACACCAAGTCCATAATTATGATGCCCTAAATATTGTTATAAATATTTTTAATTAAGGTTCTGGAGGTGGGGTAATATTTCTCACAAATTTGCCACTTTATAATGTCATAAATCTGAGAGTGTATTTTTTGCAAATTTGCCACTTTACAGTGTTGTAATAATTAGTTTATTTCTTGTAATTTATTTTATTTTTTTTCCAGATTTGCCACTTAAATGTCATAATTCGTTTTCTGCTGTAAGTTGTGAGATTTCTTTCTCGCAAATTTGCCACTTTATAATGTCATAAATATTTGTTTGTTTTTTGAGTTATTTTTCTTGCAATATTACCCCCTCATCAAAAAATAATAATAATTATAAAACAGTCAAATGAGGAAAATTACTGCAGTAACTGAGCTTCTAACTGTGCTGTGATTTGAGTCAGCAGTCTGTTATCATTACAATCAAATCTGAAATGTTTGATACCTTGTACTTTTTTATCATGCACTAAATGGCAATCTTTGTGCCAGTTATGATCTCTGCCACTTGGATGTTTTGGGTGTCTACTCTGCAGGCCAGAAGGAACCAGTAGGGGCTTACCGCCCTCTAGTGGACCATAGAGGTCTCAACAGGTGATCACTGTGGGACAGCAGTTTTATAACTTCTGGTATTATCTTTCGTAACTTCAGATGCATCCAAACTAGTAGAATTTTATGTTTTCCGACAACTAGTGACTTTCTCTCCATCAGTGTATCAACATAAACAATAATTGCAAAAGTATTTATTTCCGATATGCCATGCTCCTTTCAAATGTCATATTTTAATTCTAGGTTCATGGTTTTGATTAATTAAATGTACTACTCTTGGAGGGAAAGGTGGATGCATTTTTCACCCCCTAATAAACAAGTCTAGTCTTTGTCTGTAGGTTTATGATGTACGGCAAACATTGGCTGTTTTTTAAGAGAATGTTTTTGTTGGAGCCCAGCCCCCATGTAGCGGCACCTGAACTCCCAGGATGCATGGATAGGTAGATGGCTAGATACTAGATACTTTTATTATCCTGCAGGAAATTCAGTCAGCTCAGTTCCTCAAATAATGCATTATAGAAAGAAAGTAAAAGTAGTGTAAAATATAGGAAATAAGATATGTAGACAGTACAGTATACAAAATGATGTATTTTCTCACCCATGACAAAAAAGGCTGCTGCACTATAAACAAATGTGCCAAATTAATTTTTAAGTCCCCCAAAGTCACATCAGCCTTTTGACTTCATTTACATGGAAATGAATGTCCAGCTTTGCACAATTTGCTTTGCAGTCTTCAAGCGGTCAAATCTGCAATGCTTTTACAGTACAAGATCTTGGGACAAAATTTGTCATGTTACAGCTTTATAAAAGCCTAAGGGAGAACGTGTCCTCCAAATATAATATCCATACAGTATGTATGAGTACTGCATTACTTTGCATGCCTGTTTGACATTTTTCTCAATTCTTATTTCCCCCTGTTTGTAGTCTTGATGATCATGCGGACTAAATTAACAGTTCTCCTTGCAGTGTGAAGAATATTTGGACTTTTGTTATCACGACTTGTCTGACTAAATTCTTTTCTGTCAAGTCTCAGAGTCATGGTCCCGATCCAAAGGGCGCTGCAACATTACCGGACAACAGAGCACTCCCTCCGCAATCCCCCTCCTTCAATCAACACCTCTCATGTCGTGGCAACAAAAACGGCAGCAGCAGCACCCAATGAGCCTTGGACAGGTCTTGTTGCCTTCTTTATTTTTGCTGTTTAAGTGGTACAAATTATGGTAAAACTCCGTTTAGTCATGAGGAATATGTTAGATGATAAGGTGAAAAAGCACCATATATTCAGCTACTTGTGGTTGTTGGAACAACCACCAACATGACAACACATTTCCAAGCTGTGCAAAAGATTTTCAAATAATATGCTAATGCTTGTGATTGTTTAGAAAAGGAACAAAATAAAATAAAACCCTTTAAATAAACCGCTCCGTGAAAAGAAAATCACTCCCTCGGAAGTCCGGTGTCTTACAGGAAATCACGCCCATAATTGTTTCTACATCAAAAACCGTACCAACGTCTAAATACGTCTTTGGGACACTTAAAACTTTTAAAATAGAACGGATTTATACGTTTTTGTGAGCAAATGGGTTAATGACCGACATGTTCAACCAAACCATAATAATGAAAGTCTTATACCGCCAAACACCATAAACAGGTTTAATGGAAATGAGCATTATTGGCATAAATGTTATGCATGTTGCATCACATTTTCAACGCCTCAACTTTTTTTGTGGAGCACATCAAAACAACCAAATAAAGAGCTGTACATAAAAATGTAAAACAAAACCTGACAACAAAAGAGAATTAAACTGTATATTGATATACAGTATATTTCTCACAGGCATATATCATCTTACACATCCACATCCATTAGAGCTCAATGCTGTTGAACTATACTTAGTTACTAGATGGTATGCAACTCTGAATTTGATTTGTTTGTATACTGGAAAAACTGGAAAAATAAGTGAATGTTTAAAAGTTTATTTTTATTCGTTCATAAAACAGATTTCATGTTTTCAGACAATGTTTTTTGTTTTTTTTTGTCCTGCTTTAGGTGCAGCCATTTGTTTCCAACCACAACATCAAAGAGTGGAACGGCAACTACGGGCCACTGCGACCTCACGCCTTTATCCCCCCTACTGTCCACACACACAACTTCCCCCACCTGCCACACAACAGCCCCAAGCACAAGTTAGGCGCCCCGCCCACACACACCCTGTTATCTTACCCTCCCAGCGGACCCCTCCCCACAGCCCCCCACCCTATGTTGGCCTCTCATCCTCCTCCTCTACTTCAGCACAGCTACAGCCTCTCCCACACCCAAGGTGGCGCTATTGTCCACCAGGTGACCATGGGCCTCGGCAGCCATTCTCAGCAACCTGGCTATCACAGGCTCCTCCCCTCACCAACAATCTACCCTCATCAACAGCCCGGCTACGCCTGCCACCCCCACCCGTTCAAACCCGCCTTCCCCCCGCCGCTGCCCCCTCCTCACCCGTACATGGGCTCACCAGCCGCCTACACGGGTTTCCCTCTGAGTCCCACCAAACTGGGCCACCATCCTCAGTTTTCTTATATTTGAGGAGTCAAGTGGGCCCGAAGCAGCACCAAGGGGTTTCAAAGGCGAACGGGAAACACAGTCGGGCAAGTAGAGCACAAAGCCAACATTTGTGATCAGGAGAGGAAAACGCATATAAATAATGTTCAACAAGTTAAATTCACTGCGTCTCTAATCTGATGGTTAATAGCTTGTGATAAATTGTTGACGCTACTTCAGTTCGGAAAGACTTTCTGTCAAAGCGTACGTGTCAGCGGATGAATAATGTAAAGCTTTATTGAGAGCGCATGAGATGCAACATTGACGCGATTTAAGGCTGTGTCCTTTGCACATATTTTCTGTCATGTTTTGTTTGAGAATCTGTCATGCGGCTACCTTTCATTTCATCTGCGTTGCCTTGTAGCGTGTGCGTACCACTCAGATCTGCTGAAGCCATGCTTGGAATTTGAAGGCTCTCTTTGTTGTTGCTGCCGCCATCTGCCAGTGCCTTAACAGCAGAGCCCAGGATGTCACTTCAGGAGTTTATATATAGTATATAAATATATATATGTGTGTATTGTACATTCAAATAGGCTTGCAGCACTTAGCCTTCAAACTCTGAACATGATGGGCGTTTTCGATAAATAGGAAGATTCTTTTTGTTTAAACAACTTCAGTTTGCTTACAGGCTGCACATTTAGGGCTTTGACTGAATGATTTTTTTTTTTAATATGTATAAAGAGTGATTTGATATTTTGATAATCAATTTCTACTCGCTATAGTACTTAATTCATAACAGTATTGTCACTGTTTACTGTAACTGCAATACAATCTAGATAGACTCTGGGTTGCTGTTTGTTTTTCCTTTTTAGTTTGATTTGCAGTTTTTTTTTTTTTTTTTTTTTTTTTTTTTTTTTTTTTTTTTTTGTGTTGTTCCGATACCGATAACTGGTATTCGCAAAGGCGCCGATACCGCATTAAAACAGTGGTATCGGTATTGGTGAGTACTCGCAAGTAACATGCCGATACCATTAATTCCAACGGTAATATAGGATTTTGGATGCAGCATCTTGTGTCTTGCTCGTGCACGACATTCACTGATGTGTGACATGTTCACTGCATGCCGATCTAAGATATCCTATGGGCCCCTGAATGCTCTAAACCAATGGCAGGACAGTTTTTTCATGTTGAGGAAAAAAAATGTAGGTATTGGTATGGTATCGGTATCGGCCGATACTGCAAAGCTGGGTATCGGGATCGGTATCGGGGGCCAAAAAACGGTATCGGAACAACACTAGTTTTTTTTTTTTGGGGGGGGGGGGAGTGGCATAGATCTTGAAAAAAAGTTGTTTTAAATGTTCACAGCATTTGAAATAATTGAGTAATTTACAGCACCCTTGCTGAGCTATTTCATGATCAATGTTCTCACGTCCAACCTGTTCTAGGTTGAGCCTGTCCGTTTTGTTACATTCCTTCAGGGTGTATTATGCATAGCCTTGCTATTATTTTCATGTGTTCGATTTTTGCGTGGAGTAGTGCTCAGCTGGTCTTTTAAGGCAATCAGCACCAAAGACATTGTTCAATCATTTTTTTTCTGAGGCACAGGTTGATGTTATTCATTCTTTCACCTCCAGCTAACTGTTGCAGTTTGAAATAAATAATGTCAGAGATCTATTTTACAAATGAGGTTGAGGTTTTATTTTTCTGAGCTATATTTGGCAAATAGTATTTGGAATGTATAGATATTACGCTGCTATGTACTGATTATCTGCCACTTTGTAGCTGTGAATTTAGAGGATGAATCTCATTTAAGCCTGCAATTCTCTCTGTATTGTTGTTCTGGTGACTAGAAGTGGCTTTTACTTTGATTATAGAGTATAAATGCTATCCTACATGCTAGTGCCTCTGTATATCTGCTATGTTTTAAAGTGATTTGTAAACTGCTGTAATGGAAGTTGAGCTTTTTTTTTTTTTTTTGGTTTGATTTTGTGTGTGCACGCTCGCGCGTGTTTGTGTGTGCCTTTTAGCATCAGTATTTCATCTTGAAATGTAGGCTGAGATTAACTCTTTGTGTAACCAGTGTGGTGTTGACTTCTTTTTGTTGTAGTTTGTATCGTGACATGCCTTTTTCCATATCGGGCTGTATTTTCGACTCTTTGTACTGTACAACTAGTGCCTTTCTCCAAACTGGGATGTCTGATTGATATCATACCAATTGCAAATGTGTGTATTAGTTCCTACTTTAGAGGATAGACCCCAAACTTGGACATCACCAACAGTTTGAAAAACAATATATTTTACACAGTATCCTAAGAAAGTACAAGTCAGGGAATGTTTATTGGGCTCACCAAGAACACCGCACAGTACACAAAAAATGTAGGACCTGAATTTAGATAAATACAAAGCTTTACCGTCACACCTGAATGTATTTGTGGAAACAGTTAATTCTGTTTAATTATAAGATGCCTGATCAGTGTGTTTTCTCAGTGTGTGATTGGAGCATAGATGGTTCTTGTATGCAGCTTTTTACCATAGGCGGGCGTTCAAATGTTTTGTCAGGGGTTCTTCCAAAATGCTTTACCCGTCAATCAAAGTTAAAGTTGCCCTCATCTATTTATTGTAATGGTTTTGCTGTGTTGCCTATGTAATATGTATTTTATGTATAATTTGCTACTGTGTTAACAATCCTAAAACAAATGAGTGGTTGCACAGTTCAAAATGTTGTGCCTCTCACGTTTGAATTTAGTGTGCATGTATTTTGTGCCTGTGTGACGTTACCTCCATTCATATAAAGGAAATAATTACACATGTGGACAAAATTGTTGGTAGCCTGCTGTTAATGGGGAAAAAAAATCTCAACAAAATGATGGTACCTCTCAAAAAGATTGACTATAATCTGACCATAGCGACAACCCAACCAAGGTTGTTCCTCTAATTCGCATCAGAGGTGTGTTCATATTTGTAAGCAGTTACTCGGCCTATTTAAAAGGTAACAAGTTGTCACTATAGATGAACTTGGAGGAAGCGAAAGATCGCATTGCCCCAGAAAATAATCACGGTAATGGAGCAAACCTCCCTGACTGAGACTGATCATTCGAATGGTAAAAAAAATAAGTAGATTCCAGAACAACCGCCAAAGATTAGGTGAACTCCAAAGTCATCAGTGTCAGATCGCATCATTCGTTGTTTGAGCCCAAGTGGGATTCATGAAAGTTGACTGAGGAGGAAGACACGGTTCAAAATAAATCATTGCCGATCTGTATGTTGACAAGCTGCAAGACTTCTGAGAGAATGTCGTATCGACAGGCAAGATAGAACTTTTTGGCAAGTCACATCAGATGCAAAAATGAAGCATACCCAGAAAAGAACACTGTCCCTACTGTTGAAATATGCAGCTGCTTTTCTGCATCTAGCACAGGGTGTTTTGAATCTGTCCAGGTTACTATGAAATCTCCAGACTATCAAGGTATTCTAGACACAAATGTGCTGCCCAGCGTCAGAATGCCTGGTTTCAATCTCAGATCAGGAAAATGACCCAAAAGGCAAAACAATGGCTTAAGAGCAAAATGTTGGATTATTCTGAAGTGGCCTTGAAATAAATCATATTGGAGATTTATGTGAGGAACAGAAACATGCCATCTGGCAAAGGCATCCTTCAAACCCAGGACACTCCTGAAGAGTGGGCCAAAACACCTGAGAAGTGCAGAAGTTGAATTGGATTGGAAGGTGCAAAAAAAGAAACAAATTGCAGCAATTGTCTCAAAAGGTTGTGCAACAAAAAAACGGGTGTCTTTTCATTTGTATTTAATTTTTTAAATAATTATATTGAAACAATTCAAAAAAAGCAATGTCTCATTTTCATTGGTCAATTTTCACTTATTTTTCTCTGTTATAAAATAACAGAGGGGTACTAACAATTTTGCCTATGTGTGTATTCCTTTTTTTTGTTGCTGGTTCTTATTTAGTGTCTCAATTATTTCTGTCAGATCTGTACCATCACATGAAATGAAAACATGTACCACCTATGTGATTTCCAATCATACCGTAATCTTATCACTTTAGATGGGACTATTTACCCTTGATTATCCATACTGTCAGCTGAGGGTCAAACAGTTCCCACAGGCAAATGGAACCCAGCAGCCTTAAGTATCAATTGAACAGATCAATGTTTCCTTCAAATTAGGGCAACTGTCTTAAATAATAGATTTGAGTCCCAGATTGTTTTCCTTGTTTGTGCTGGCACTTGTATAAGTTACTCGTTCTAATTCAATATAGATGTTATGTGAAGATTTCTTTTGTTTGTTGATGTCGGGTACCGAGCTGCATAAATGTCCAGTTAGGTCCGCAGACTCATTTAAGTATAATTAGTACCACAAGTCTCTAATTATTTGGTTGATGTTATTGTATTTAGTCAATTTTTGTAGACACAATTGGTAAGTTGAAACCATTACCGTTAAAAAATAAGTGTACATGTTTTGTGGTTTTATGATTTTGTGTTCTTAAATGCTACACTAGATTGGTATGTAGCAACTGCACTGTGCAATATACAACATTATGAGGACTGGGAAAATGATAATCGTTTGGCTGTCACCTGTGTTATGTGTGTGATTAGTTTCCCCCTCTAGTTCTGAATTTTAGTGTGACCAGGCCTTATGTACTTAGTCACAAAAAGCGGGTTCCTTCTTGGTGACTGACTTATTGGTGAGTGTCAAATTATGATTTGATGTCAAAGTTCTCTTTGAAATAAAAAAAAACATCTTTTGCTTCAATTGCTGTCTTTTTTTTTTTTTTATTATTATTATTTATAATTGTTTTTAACATGCATTACTTCTATGTCCCCAACGGTAACGGATGCAAAAACATTTTTGTATAAGTTTAGTCCCTTATTCCATGTACTCATTAGTTCACCTAAAACCTAATAAAAATCCCATTACCCTTCAACTTAACCGGATACTTCAAAGTCGTGAAGTTCAAAAAGTCAGGAGACCAGAGGAAAGGTCAAAGGAAAGAAAGATGAATCAAAGTGAAATCCAGCACCAACTAAACACCACCTGCCACCCGCATGGTTACAAAATGAGAATCTTACACCAACCTGCCTTAAACTCGAAATTCCAACAGATTAGGGAGAGATTGGTCCGAACCACCAGCGGTTCGGATCGGTGGAAATCAACGGGCTCGGTACAAGATCTATTCACAAATCCTGTAGAGCAAGTTTGTTTTATGCCATCTTAAAAAATAAATAAAAATCCTCTGTTTAATCTGGGTGGGGTAATGCACACATATATGTAGGTGTTTTTTTTTTTTTTTTTTTTTTTTTTGCTAATTTATAATTTTTGTTAGCCAATTCAGAGCATCATCGATTTGTATAAAATCCAGACAGCAACTATTGTGTGCAGAGGTCTGTAGGTCTACTTCTTTACACCCAAGCTCATCATCATCATCAAGGAATCAGGAATTTCTCGAGGCTACTTTTACCATTGAGTGCTTTTGCCACTTACATAATGCTCAGTACGCATATTTCCGTTTCCAAAGTAAGAGCGTCATTTTATATTGAAGGCGCCATCAACTACTTCCGTTCACAAATCTGGAATTGACGCGTTGGCGAACATCTTTGCGGTCACAGCAGGGAAGGGATATCAGACTTCACACACACAGACAGCGTGACGGGTGAAGGAAGAAATAGATCAGTCTTTGTTTCCCGGTAGAGAGCCAAAGCCAGCTCCCGGCAGAGGGTCCATGGAGAGCGGAGCCAGCTGCTTGTGCGCACCCGGGGCAGCGTGATCGGATGCCGCCGTTAGCTGTTCTCCATCCAGCATTAATTGGTTGACCGATGGCTCCCAAACATGCGCTCTTTCCCAGCAGCGGCGGCCGCGGGGTCGGGCGGAAGCAGAATCCAAAAGAGCGATTGTGGAACTTGGATGTGTGGACGCCGAGGCGGGAGAAGAGGACGCGGGCGCAGGGCGGGATGCTGGCCCGGTGCTTTGTGACCGTCAGTGCGGTGCTGATGCTGACGTTCCAGTGCTCCTTGGCTGCTGATGGTGAGACGCTGATGCTTCATGCTTACACCGTTAGACGTCCTTTTTTTTTTTACGCCCTTAATCGTCACTAAGACAGAAATAAATATTGGTTTAGCTGTGATTGTTGACATCTGCTGTCTCGTGCGTCCGCTGTCAAATTACTGAAGCTTTTGTTTGAGGACGTATAACTAGACGGTTATTGAGTGGGGGAGCTTGTTTTTGGCTCTTGGATATAAGTATATGGATCTTAGACACAATTGTTGATGTGTTTGGAACAGTTAATTTTGCTGTGTGTATGCATTCAGCTCTGGGAAAATTGAAGCCAAAACACTTTTGGTATTGAACATTTTTTGTGTGTGTATTTTTCTAAATGGCAATATTTATATTTGGGAGCTATGTTGAAATAACATCAAATTGATTATTTTGCAATGTTCTCTTCATTTTTTTTAATACAGATCATCTAATTTGTGCATGGCTTATGTAAACAACCTCCACCCTGTCTGAGTTCTATTTAAAGCATGTGGGATAGAACACCACTTGTTCCAAACGTCCCCAAACGCGCATTGGGAGCGCACAAGCAGACACAACAACAATGACCGCGCTTTTGCTCTGCAATCACCTGGGAATTCGACGTTTTATTATTATTCATATTATTATGCATTCACAGAGCATTGAGCTTGTAGTTTTTCAACCTCTATCATTTCCATAGGGGACGTTTCATTGTCAACGCAGATCAATGATTTATGATTTCCCGGTCCTCGAGGCACGCAAGAATTAAAAACACACACACCAAAATAGCAGCAAAGTCCTTCACGTCTGATTTCAGCTCTTGCAGAGGAGCATACTGTTTCATTATGCATCGAATACGACACATTGAAGCCAGAAGTTTGTTATGACTTGCATTTATATGCGTTCTCAGAATTCAGAAAGGATTACAGATTTGAAATGGTCAATAGAGAAGGAACTGCATAATACTTTCCCCAAAAATACTTGGTAATGTGATTCGACAACCTGCTTTTCATATCAAAGGTATTTGTGCCAACCATGTTGTTTTCCTTTACAATTGTTATGTCTTAACTCGTCCCTATATTCTGACAATACACAAGGTTAATGAAGACTTGGAATTGTCCATCAGTGTGAATTATTTGTCAATAAATTGACTGCAACTGGATGGTGACCAAGAGAGTCTCCGGCTCTCCCGCAAATGAGGCCAAATGTGTTGTAGAAAATGGATGGATGGATACTTAGTTTATGATATAGAGCTGCCCTACATCATATTGAGGACTGTTTCGAATCTGCTATATGGGTCAACATATTTGAAATATTTCTCAGTATGATGCAGTGTAAGTTCATCATCATTATACGTTCTCAGCGCCTTCTTTTGGACACTCGCATGTCTTGAAACGTTTCTGTCTGTGCAAGATTTGTTTGAGGAAGGAAGCCGGCTTTGCTTTTCTGTGAACAGGGCCTAAATACACCTTCTAACGAGACAACAAGAGACACCTGGACAAGACTAGCGTTGGCAGGTGTGAAATATAGGATTATGGTACAATAGACTCAAAATTATCGTATTTTGATGGAAATTAACGTACACCACTGATTTGCGACAGTCAAATATAGTCGTTCTTGTGTTTAAAAGCGCTCACCGCTCACAGTCACTCAAGGCTTCGTTGCGGGTTAACGTCACTGATCTGTATATAATACTGGATAGGTGGTTTGAGTTTTGCGCGATTTCCTGTTTGGGAGCGTCTCCTGGGGGCGGGCACTTACCATTCAGCCAATCAATGCATGAACGTCTCTCGTTACTCGTGCTCAGCAAAGCGCGATTAGCTGGTATTATGTCACATGAGAACAGATACCTTCAGGGTTCGCAAAAAAAACTCTGGCAGTTTCAGTTTTGCCGGCAATATTCCGAAATGGTCAAATTATCGTATATTTGCCTTTTTTTTTTTTTTTTTTTTTTTTTTTTTTTTTTTTTTTTTTTTTAGGATTATTGATCGTACATCGCACAGCGAGTCAAATTATCATATACAATACGATAATTATTGTACACCTGGCAACACTGGACAAGACACAAGTGACTGAGGGAGCTGATTGGATGACACAAGGGACCAGGATGACAAGCACAGGTGGACATGATAAAACTTGACGAGACAGTGACAAAGGGAGACGCAAGGAAAACATGTCAAAATCCAACTACACCAAAAGGTCAGACTAGGACGTGCATTTGTTATAAGGTACAGCGAGACACATCAACAAATGAACATTGTTGGTAAGAAGAAAAACAACACTGGCACACTTTTATGATAAATCCTGTTTGATTGTGGAGCTTTACTTTCTATGGGAACAATTAAAGGTACACAGAACCTTGCTTTTCAGTTCAAGGTAATAGTTGCTCAGATGAAACTTTACCTCTGTTCTGACATATTTTGTGATGTCGCCACACACTACCTGCTGTACGTTTGAGGAGCATAAATAAAGAGGATCACGTTAAGAATAAATTCCTAAAATTAATACAGAAAACTCAGAAGCTTGGCAATCATTTTGCAAAAAGAGCCACACTTTGGCAAGCCACCCTAGTTAAATTTGAGAAAACCGCCCACTTGCTCTTAACATATTCTCATTTATATCCCACTGCTGAAAGCAAGATGGTGCGGCTAAAGGTTTGACTTTCTCACCTCTGTTACATAACATTCAACATTTACAGGTCTTGTTTGGAGGAAAACGGCTGCCTTTTCATGGGAGGGTATAGCTAACTATATGAACATATTTGAGTCCGGCTGGCTCATACACTGCACATGTATGTTTTCCGAGATCTCCGAGAACCGTCAATAGCTGAGATCTTCTGGTCTGAGTTACCATGGGAACAGAACTGCAGTCTGTAGTGGTCTCACTGCGTGTTTGTATTTGTCAGTCAGTGGTTGTAATAACAAGAGTACATTCTACAGAAGCTGAAAGTCTGGTACTGGAACACATTTGGGCATCAAGCGCAGCAACTTTGTTGGGTTTTAATCGAACCTTTTGTGTCCAGCTGATAAACATCTATTTATGTACCCATTTTCAACTCACATGCTGCTTCACAATTATGCATCTTATACTTTGTTTAAGGGATTGTTTCCAAATCACCAGGAGCGGTTGCCAAAATGTCTTCTTTTTATATCCTTCCGCACAGTGTCTGCTTCAAACGGCAATAAACGTTTGTAGCCTTCCTGCTTATATTGAAATTTGTTTTAATAATACTTAAAAACATGATTCATTGTGTGATTAATCACTCAACGTGCAAGCTTGCACGTTCTCGTTACATTACAAGCACAAATCATTTTGATTGCAGTTCCCGTGATTCACTTTCATGCTGTCGTCTGCCCGTTTGTGACCGGAAAGATTTTACCTCATCAAAGTTGTAAGC
Organism: Festucalex cinctus; assembly: GCF_051991245.1. Lineage (NCBI taxonomy): Eukaryota > Metazoa > Chordata > Actinopteri > Syngnathiformes > Syngnathidae > Festucalex > Festucalex cinctus. Next base: position 18,804,950 of record NC_135413.1, on the reverse strand, counting down.
GTGTTGCATAATTTGTGAGGTCTGATGCAGCTTGCGTTGTGACTCGGAAGGGTTGCTACTATTGCATCTGTTGGACGGACTCATTTGTTAAACCAAACAGAGTTGTTATGAACGCTCTTCATTTGTTAGTCTCGTCTGCCTTTGATTTGTGCACAGTCAACTTGGTGACAGTTTGCTTATCTGTGTGCTCAATTGAGAGGAACTTGTGTCTGTGTTTGAGCCCCCGCAGATGCACACATACTTAATGATTATGATTATGCGTTCGATGAAATGATATCTACAATAATTCAGAGGGTTCAATGCAGGCTAATGTCATATTTAGGAATTAAATATGACAGCACACATAGCAGAGTGCAGAATCTGTCTACATGCGTCTGGAACAATTCTACCAAGCAACGTTACGCAACGTGCCACAATTTAGACCTGGTTTCACCTGGTCTAAAGTCTAGTCTATTTTTCTCTAACCAAATTAACAGATGATGCTGGGATGTGTAAATAAAAACAGATACACCTAGTAAGACGAAGCGTGGTCTGCCAAATTCCCAAACGTGGTAAACTCGACTTATCCTTGTATCCTTATAATTATTGTTGATTTTATTGTGGATGTGTCCTTATTGTGCTGAGCAGCCAGTACAGTGGTACAGTACAATTCTGTGGCAAACTCGCGGCTTAAATTTACGGCCATAAACTCACCTACTAAATTAACTTACTGTCGGCTTTCAGTTTGTTTCAGTCTAGTGGAATGTCGTTATAAGTTCCATTAGTCACTCCACAGTCCTCATCACATTTATCCCCTTAGCCATAACTGTTAAACTTCTGTGCTGGCATCAGGGGAAAAAAAGAAAAAAAAAAACACCCAAAAAATCAGAAGCGAGATGTGCAGAGATCTTAAGTGATGCCATCACTTTTAACTCCAAATTGTGCCATGTCATGGTCCCGATCTATTTATTTTAGCGTAGATTATCCTCAAATGAGGCCAGAGGAAAAGTCAGACCGTAAACAGGTTAGTTTTATAGAAAGATTTGTATCCCAGGAAATGAGGCAGCCGATATGACGCCCGTGGGATTAAAAAAAAATAATTACAGTGATAGAGGCAGACTAGTTAGTCTGGTTCCTCTTTGAGCGGCTTTCCTTTCATCTGATCAAAAGTTTGATGTCTGCTCTGAGCAAATGAATCTTGTGATGCCTGCAGTCAGGAAAAAAAAAACAATGTCACACTGCGTTAGGAAGCAAAGAAGAAGCAGCGCAGTTAACAGCCTCATTCAGTTGCCGACTAAGGTTGATTGTATTGACGTGATTGCAGGTTCGCTGCAGTTTGAAGACTAAACAACAGGGACACGTGCGCATGTACGAACACGAGGGGGCCTGTTTTCGTAGACAGGAGCGTATCATCATTTTCGTGTTGGAGCAAGTGTAGTTTAACGTCGTTTCGGACCACACTGAGCATTCCAGTGGACAGCTGGCGCCCCTCAGATGCGTCTGACAATTTGGTGACATAGACTAGAGTTTAGACTGCCTAAAACCAAGTCTAACTTGTGGCGCAGATGGTGTAACGGGATTTTTATGTATTCAAATGAAGCGCAGGCAGATGGATTCGGCACTCAGCGGACGTTTATTGGATGTCATTACATTTCATTCATTCATTCATTCATTCATTCATTCATTCATTCATTCATTCCATTAAACAAAACGAGGGTAGCCTCTTCAATTGGCCATGAATTGGTTACTGTAAGTTCCATCCCACAACGGCACAAACTCCCTCTCTGTGCTATAGCAAAATGCCAAATCAAGAAAATTCCTGCGCTTTTGAGCTGCTCGGTTTGCGCTGGTCATGAAAAAATAGGGCTGAACCAATTGGTCGATTTATTCAATGATCAGTTTGACTACTCTGCATTGATTAATTATTGAAGCTGACTCTTCACTAAATCACACTTGTTGCCATAGGTGTTTAAGCGCCTTTCACTTTTTTTCAAACTGGTTCCCTTTTAAGTTTTTTGTTTTATTAGTTTGAAATTTTAGTGTGATGTTCAGTATTAACTTCACAAATGACAATCATTGTATTAGAGCTGTGAAATGATTACATTTTTAACCAGATTAATCACTTCTTAGAATGTTGATTAATCGCTTAATTAAAAAAAGCTTTTTATCCAAATTTTTTTTTTTGGCCACCAAATTTGAAGAGAACCTGTTATGTTAATTCTTTCAACATTTAATGTTATGAGGATGTTTTTATCCACTGCACACTCTCATCATCCTCTTTTTCTACTCAGTTAATTACTTGCTTATTTAAAATGGGGGGGTAAAAATGAACAAATTCTGAATTTCATACGCAAACATTTATTAAATGCTTTACTTTTATGCATGCATTTACGTTTATTGCTCAAACAACCTTTAATTAACGTAACCAGCCGCTGTCAAGCTAAAGGATCATCTGCGGTCAAAATTAAGTATGATTAATCTGCGTTAATACATGATTGATGCGATCATTTTTGTGATTAATCAATGAGTTAACACTAACTTTGACAGCAGTACATTTTACTCATGTTGACCTTTCTACCTTTTCCTCAATTCACTGTATTTTGGCCTTCCATGGAGATCAATTTCTGTAGCTAAAATGAATTCTCTTTTATTATTTTGAGTTTGGGGATGAAGTGCTTACTTGTGATTTTTTTATTTTTTTTATTTTTTACATTTTTTTTTATATGCACCTCTACGGTATATAGAATGAACCCCCCCTCAACCCACCACTATTTTTTTTATTTATTTATTTATTTTTAAGGCAAAATTACCTAAATTATTTATTTTGTTTGTCCACCTCAGTCAAACATGAACACTCAGTTCAAAAGTTATGAATGACTAAGTCTCTCCACTATCAGTTGTGCTATTGTTTTGGACTTAAAGAGCATGTCCAATTGGAAGCTTATGGATGCATGTTGAAATCTCAGATTTATGAAGATGGCTATTCCTCAATAACTTGGCAAGTAGGCACTCAATGACTTTGCCGCAGCCCCGTTTTGAGGACACACTTTCTCGGCCAAGTCCAATATATCCGGTGATAAGACGTTTTTATTACTATTATGTCCAAGTTATGTTATTATTTTGTTTTGTATGTACGGTAGCATAATCACCAAAACTAGAAAAGTAAATTGTGGATGCTGCCAAATCAATGAGGTGCCATATTTTTCCAGTGTTGCTTGGTTATGTGATTTCCAGGTTCAGAGGCAAAATGGTGACTGTGTGAAAGGAAGTAGTGGGACCGTGTGTAAATTCATCCCATGGCTCAAAATGGTGACAAATGCACAACATACCAACCCTAGCATATTAACAGACAGCATATTAATGTATCATCTGTGTTTTGGGTTGGGTAATTAATGTCAGATGCTTTTGCAGTGCCTGTGTGAGTCTCTCGTAGTTTGTCTAGCCACTATTATTTTGTCATATAGACCTTCATTCTGTCCTATAAAATTGTGCAGTGCTCTCGCGTCAATTATCGAATTACACTTTTGTTGGAATGTCGGTTTATTAGTGATTATTTCTCTACATCTCAAAATTCTTTAGTCAGCGTTTCTCTGTCAAGTGTTTTCTTCACGGCCGTTTGCATCCAGCTCTGTTCTGTTATTTTATTTATATTTTTGTCTTTAAAGACTCTGTTTTCCAACTGTCATGACTTGTCTTGCGCTACACTTGATGTGACATAATGCCTGAAGCCATCATTGACAAATAAATAACTTATTTGCAAGAATAAACATATAGTAGTCAGGTGATATAACAATATACACACATATGGACAAAAGTTAATGAAAATCAAACATCACTTTTGAAATGTAGTTCAACAGAATTATTTTTGAAAACAGTCATAAAACAATTACTGCAATAAATTTTTTTTGCAACTTTCACTGTATCTCATTTGATTAAACCTCAAAATGTTGTGCAACAAAATATTGATTTATGGGTACCATCATTTTTTGTCCAAGACTCTTTCATGAGTTTGTTTTTGAAAATAAATTGGTTGAATCAATATTTAAAACCAATGTCTGATTTTTGTCATGACTAGGGTCATGCAAGGGTTATGCTTACTGTCATGTAAGGGTTATGTTTACTGTCATGACTAGGGTCATGCAATGGTTATGCTTGGGCCACGCAAGGGTTATGTTTGGGTCATGACCCTGAAGTCAAGTCTCTGCTTTGAACTGATGTAAACAGCATCTAGTTTCAATTGGTAAGATGCTATGTAATGTCAGGAGCTATGTGATGTCATGAATCTTTAATCTCTTTATCTGGTCAACAGCCAATCAAATAATTCCATGTCAGTCCTGTTTCCCACATGTCTAGCTACAGCCAATCAGATCTATTCGCTGTCTATATAAGCCTGAAGTGAGTGTTTTTGGCGGATTATTACCTGTGTTCCTCTGTGCACCTCCACATCCCAAGTTTGCTTAGCGTCTCGTGATTCTCGATACATTCTCGTCGTTTCTCATCTAGTCAAGTTGTTCTACGCCTCTCGATGTTGTGCGAATAAAGAGTTAAAATCTTATTTGTGTCTCTGTGTTTGGGATCCAAAATAACAATGTTAATTGGTTATTTTTTAAATGGAACTTTTATTGATTATTATTATTGCCACCCATTTTTTAAATATGACTCATACAATATTATTTGTCTTTGTTCATAGCAATATGTGTATTTCTGTTTGTGTTCACAACTGATTTGAGAATGCCTCAACAGATCAATAAATAAGCAGATTGGTGAGCAACAATGACATAATAATGGAAGGTTGAATGCAATTCCCATAAACTATTTACATAATCAACCTGTTACTCTTAACGGCATTTTCAGCCAGCAAGGGCGTGACTCAGCTTCTTACTGAAAAAAACTTTGGCAAACAATGGAACTGATTAATTACTTGCTGCTTATTGGCAAAGTAAATAGTGGAGTGGATAATAACAATCATTATGATAAAACCCCAATGCGATATTCCCTTTGTTCTTTTAATGTCGGGTGAATATTTGAGCCAATCAGAGGCATGTCCTTACATCTAAAATGATGTCCGCATGGAATGAGTCCAAGGCCAACAATATTCATATGATCCCAGAGAGGTGGCTGAAGCACTGCATCAGCACCTTGCACATGCTCCCTGCATTACAGCAGCCGTTACTCATTTCACTTCTCTCTGTACAGCTGCAGTTTGTTCAGTTCTGTGCTGCCCTGATTATACACTGCTGGGGTTCGTCACTCTTCCTCAAACTGATGAGAGAAGGGGGGCTAGTCAATGTGGGCTGATTATGTAAAAGAGCAACTTGAAAAAAAAAATCTACAGAATATTCTAACCTGGAGCTATGAATAAATGTCCCTTGACAAGGACATGTTCTGCCCAAAAGAATGAGGTTTGCTTTTGTTTTTTTTGTCAAAAATCAATCATTGTTTTGTCAGTTAACCCAGGAAAGTGTGCAGTTAATGAAATATTTTCACGCTTGTTTATGACTGCTGTTAAGCTCAACTGATCAACGGCCAGCGTTATTTTTTTCCCTCTGTTGCCAGGCAGAAAGAGGGAAGCAGCTTGAGGTTGCACAAGGAGGCTGTGATGGCGACACTCTCAGTATCAGTTGAGTTGTCTTTGTGTGGGCCACACAGACCAAGATATCTTTTTTTTTTTTGGCTGGATTTGCACTGCAGGTACAGATTTAATGTCTGTGTCCAATTTTTGGCAAATACATTTCACATTCACATTGACCGAGTACTATATAAAAACACCCACAAATAATTGAGAACAAAATAATTGTGCCATGAGAACGCTACGTTGATATTCCAGGGTTGTGTGTCTGTGAACTAACATTAAAAAAAAAAGGTAACCAGATCAAAACAATTCCCCTCACTTGTAGATAAATGAGATCATGCAAGGCAGGGCTCATTTACAATCATACAGATTAGAGCTTTCGTGGATAAACTGATTTTGGGATCCTAATTAGCTGCACTTTGTTTTGCTTCTTATCTGTCGGGGCTGTTTTGAGGTTTCATGTTTCCTCATTAATGTGTTTGGGGAAGGTTAATTATATTCCTGCAGTCTCATGTGAGGAGCACTGGGACGCGCTCGCCTTGTTCAAAGACCTACCCGTGTGTGCACGTGCACACGCTATGGAGTCTTTTTCGTGTCATGCTATGCATGCGTGCAGTGCGAGTCTGCAGCGAATTCACAACATGTCGGCCCACATGCAGAAGTGTGCAGGTGTTTAGCTGGATGATAGAGGCATTGGATTATAAATTCACTAAAGGTATTTTTTTTAGCTACCGTATATTTATTATTAAGACCTGCATCAGGTAATAAGACCGGGGCCAGCAACCTTTACTGTCAAAAGAGCCATTTTAGGCCAAATAAATAACAAAAAAAAATCTATCTGTTGCTACAAAAGATTTGAACATTGTGATGAACGAAACAGTGTATTAGTGTTAGTCTAATGTACTGAGGGCCCAAGAGCTAATTAGAGCTGCACCATAACAGAAAAATATACAGCATACAATACTTTGAGATTCATTTTCTTCCTTTTTTTGGGATTTTTTTTGTCATTGTTTGTTTTTTCCAATTCTGTCAAATTTCTGACTTTTTTTTTTTTTGCAATTTTGTGGATATAGTATGGTAAATTTATGCCCCTCTTTTCCTTTTTATGGACATTTTGTGGCTTTTTTAAAAACATTTTTTTTTCTGCCTTTTTTGCCATTAATTTTCTGATTTATTTATTTTTTTTGCAATTTGCGGACATTTTATGGTAATTTTGGGGGTTTACTTCGTTTGTTTTGGGACATTTTATAGTTTACTTTTTGTATGTTTTCTTTTCTGCTTTTTTTTTTTTTTTTTTTTTTAAATCTCTTCTGCCTTTCTTTTTTTTTTTTTTTTTTAACTTTACGTAATTCCAAAGACAATTTATGGTAATTTTCTGCCTTCTTTTGTTTTTGGAGATTTTATGGTTACTTTTTGAATGTTTTATTCTGTCTTTTTTTTAATTCAATTCTCTGACATATTTTGTAATTTCATGGACATTTATTGTAATTTTATGATTACTTTTTGGACATTTCTAGATAATTAAAAAAAAACAAAAAACGTTTTCATCCACCTTTTCTCTCCCTTTCTCTGACAACTTAAAAATTTGGACTTTGACTTTTTTTTCATTATTCATTTTTCTTAATTGTTAATTCACTCAAACAATATTTTATCTGAAATAAAAATGAATATGTAAAAAAAACAAAACTTAATAATTAATAATTCTACTATTTATTTATTTATTTTTATTTTTTTCAAGAGCTCCATAGGGAACCACAGGGGCAGGACTTAAGAGCCACATGTGGCTCCAGAGCCGCCGGTTGCAGACTCCTGTTTTAGGAAGTGGTTCAATCACAATACCACTGACATAATGTACTGTAGCTAAAATGCACTCAAGATGGACAATAAAAGGTCCGATGTAAACGAAAAGCATATTGGGGCAGAATACATCTAGAACTACTTACTGTATGCATTTGGGGCAGAACTTTTTTTGTTTTTTTGGCACTGTCCTTGCGAGTTTGTGAAGTTGCTCCTTCTACTTGAAAGTCTTTTCAAGGTCAGAAAATCAAATTTGTGTGAGCAGGTTGAAATCAATTTTCTGAGCAGATGGAAGACTAATTGGATGAATGTTTTAGAACAACATTATGATAAAACAAAGAAGCTATTACTAACTCTGACATGGGCAGCAGATGAGGAGAGTACACACTGTGCCTTTTAATGATGCTGAGACTGCACCACAGTGGTGAAAGACAGCTGTGCAATGCATTTGATTTACCTCAAGCGGGTCACTTGCTTGGCAACTGCTTTTCACCTGCAGCAGCATAATTCATCACTCACTTTTGACATAACATGTTAAATTAATGAGTTTTTTTCTTTTGTCTTCATCATTGAAAAGTGCAGTTTTGCTTTTAATGTGATTCCTCTCAGAAATGTTTTGTCCAGGAGGGCTGAGACTCCTTCATCCTTTTCATCTCTATGCGCCTTTCACCATCGGCTGCTGTGAAAGCGGATTTTGTTTGAAGTTTTCCTTCAAATGTATTTTTAAAGTTTCTTTGCTCCATTTAGTCACGCTAAGGGAAAATAATGCTATTGTGCATCAAAAATAGTGCAAAATTAAACATTTTCTTATTTTTATTGGTGCTAATGTTCTTAAGATGGATGAGCAGATTACATTTCTACAGCATCTATCAGTGCTTATGAGCAATTTCCATGGGAACTGCAATTTTTGGTCTTCATATGTTCAGCAGTAAATCCTCAGGTTTGATGATATTTTGCAATCTCCTTATTTATGACTATAAATGAAATGATAAACACGAAAGAAAAACAGAAAGTTCAGCTGTAACTAACCGAGCGTGCCATTTGTGCTGCGTGACAACATATTCAAAACCTCGAAATGTCAAATGTCGGGACAGTCATAAACTGAGGACCTCTGGCAAATGCAATCCTTCAGCAATATTTGCTGGATGTTGATGAGTTGTTTCTTTTCCCCCCCCCATGGGTGGTTGCTTCCGCGTCCAAACACATCAACAGATGGGCATCGGGCATTTCATTCAACTGCGGCGTCCGAGCAAGTCGGAGAGGAGGGAGTGAAAGGGAGGCGAGAGCCCAAAATGAAAATGGAATCAATCTTGGCCTGTTAAGGGTGACTGGAGGATTTAAAGCTGCATGGCCTCATCCCCTTCAGTTCGCCATGTACTGTATTGCTGCAGCTGCTCACCACCTTCCGGAACACACTCGCAGTCTGTGTGTTTGCGTGTGTGTTTGTGTGTGTGTGTGTGTGTGTACTGCATTTTTGTTTTCTTGCTTAAACATGCTAGTCTGTCCCTTTACGCATCAATTGCTGCGACTGTTGACAAGCACACAGCGGCCCAGAGGCTGAGCAGTGAGGAGGGTTGTATTTATTGAGCTAAATTGATTTGCAAAATTTTGGGTGTCATTGTTTTGGCTTTGAGATGTGACTTTGTAAGCAGAGTATTTATTGGTCCCTTTTGAACAAACAAAAAACTATTTAAAAATAAACTTCCACAGCTAACTTTTGATTTGTCATAATTGTTACATCCGGTCACAATTATTTAAATTTGTACATTTATAATTGTCAAAAACCTAACAATAAACAGACATATCAAACATTAGTATTTCCAAAAATCCGAAAGAACAGTTCCTACTATTAACTCTTTGACCACCAAAAACGTTGAATAACGAAAGCTAAAATCGTAATGAATGCCGCCATAAACGTTTATTGACGTTTACTATGTTTTGTTTTGTTTTTCCTCAATGGGCAGTGCAACATCTTGTGCAGCGCTGCCCTGTGATTGGGCTTGCGAAATAAAATAAAAAAAACAGCCACTAACTATGGCCAGCAGATGGCATCATTGTATCTCTTTTAAGTGGGCTCCCTATATAGCAAATTACAATGAAACATGACTGATATAATGAAATCTAACATTTGCAAGGATGACATGAATGATCAAAGAATTCACAGAGCGCCACTAAACAAAAAATAATAGTGTCAAAGTTACTGTTATGCACAAAATGTATCTTTTCACAAAAAGCTTTTCCCATTTTCTCAATTTTCGTTCTACGTCACTCAAATTACCTATTTTCAAATGGTGATTACTAAAGAATGGAATAAGGTAGAAACTAGGGGTGTGAATTGCCTCGTACCTGACGATTCGATTCGTATCACGATTCACAGGTCACGATTCGATTCGATACCGATTAATCCCGATACGAATTTATAAGTCGATTGTTGCGATTTTTTTTATTCAAATTTAGAAAATACTAATCAGTAAGCTTGTAGAGTGTAAGATTTATATGAAAATGTATTATTTATTTATCTGAAATTTCAGTCTTATAGAGGTTGTAATCTGTTTCATGTTTGAACAGCATTAAAATAAAATATTAAGGCTTAATGTTCCGTTCATATAACATTCTTCCATGCTCAAGGTGTGAATCCTAACCCGAAGTCAGACGTTTTGTTGAATATTTTTCCATTAAAAATGGAAGTTTAAAAATCGATTCACACACACACACACACACACACAAAAAAAAAAAAAAAAAAAAAGGCAATGATGATAAGACGTTGAATCGGTAAGACTACCGAATGAACAATTCTGAGCTCTTTAAAAAAAAAAAAAAAAAAAAATCGATTCAGCCGCCTATTGAATCAATTCGAGAATCGCGCGATGTAGTATCGCGATATATTGCCGAATCGATTTTTTTTAACACCCCTAGTAGAAACATACTTTTTTTTCTAATGAAGGAATGGAATGCGATCTTTCATTTGGTACCCACATTGTATATGTAGTAAAAACACACAATATTCTGTTTGCCTTGAAAGATGAGTAAAAATTCTCAAAATCATCTGGCGCTGTCGGGGTTGTTTTTTGGATAACGTGCGGTAGTGAAAGAATTAAGTCTAGATGTCTCTCCCTTCTCAATTGGGGCGATCTCGCTGGAAAGGCCATCAGCTGGGTGATACTGCCCTCTAATGGATTATCCGTGCAACGCATGTTTCAGATAATATACGTCAGGATTTTGGTGTGAAAAAATATTATACTTATGAAATAGAGGGCTCAAAATATCTTGTATTTAACTGATACGTAATGTGAGGCAGAAGACCTAACCACTGGGCTACTATATAGCATATAAAAATGTTATTTTTAAATCTATTTTTCTCTTTGTAAAACTGTCGAGGAGAAAGATGTTGAGAAAGTCTTTCTTCAGAGTTCACGTCTGCAAAGTCAAACACGCCCACGTTGGAATCCTCATTAGAACTTATCGACTCAGAAAAGTGCTTGATTGAATAAGACAAACTTTTATAATGGTTCCTCATAGAAACAATCCTCCAGAAAATATTTTATGTGTAAAAAAAAAAAAAAGATAACATTGAATATTAAATGCTGTCTCAAATATTTATGTGACTAATGTCCCAAAAGGTAATTATGGTTTTAATTCTGTTATTGTTATTCTTCACAATAAGCCTCCCTCAAAATGTGACATGATTTTAATATATATTTAAACCTTCTAAAATGGGACGCTTAAGCTATATTCCCTCAGTCTGCAGACTGAATGAATTCATTCAATTCACATTTTATAACAGCTCTTTTTGTATAATACAGTAATCAATTTCACGGTTTACATACTCAAGAAATTTTTTTAACAATAGAATATGCCATATGTATTTTATGTAATTTTTTTATTGACCAGTTAATCCTTGCAACAGTGCCAAAATGTTTGTGTGTAAATACAGTTCGAAAACAAAAGCTATTAATGTGGTTCATTTACCAATATAAGGGTACACGTTTTTTTGCAGAAAGTCACTACATTTTTTTTTTATTTCTGAACATCAACTGTGAAGAACAATTAATGAGACAAATAAAACAGGCACTAAAAAATTATGCATCCAATTATATACAGAAGCAGCTCATTAAGAACATGTGTTGTCATCAATTAACAGCTGCCGCACTGCTGCGTCGTCTTTTATATTTTGTTAATCTTACATCCCTATTAACGCAGCTATGTTTATTTCAGATATGTTTATCTTTTTTTTTTTAGTTGTGTGTGTTTGTCACATGGCCGCGTATAGAAGCCGCTCATCTGAGTTTGACCTCATCCTTGGATTTTGGTCATTATCCTGCAAATTCAGTGCATGTAAGTAGCAGATAAGTCTAAGCGCCTTCCAAACTGGGGCAATATGGGTCATGAAAAACGCCCAGCCTGCACACCAACACAATTATGAATAGATTATGCTGAAATGACAAATTATTTAAAAATTAAACACCATTTCGCTGTGTGCATTTTGCGCCACTTTGTTTATGAGTCAAACTCAAATCATTCAGTGGTAATTAAGCGAATCAAATTCCACATGACAACTTATATTGCTCATTTTGTCTATGTGCTCAACCAATCTTGTATTGCAACTAATTAGAGTAGTCTTCATTCTCTCGAGGAAAGTTTTCAATACCGCAGAGACGTGTTCTTCGTAAATCTTACTATCTTCATCCCCATTGCAAGGAGGCAACGATCAGAGCCCGTCACAATCAGATTAAAGCCTCAGTCGCAAAAAAAGGAACGCCGCTGTGGGCCACCTGCTGATGAAACTCGCTCACACACCTGCTCACGTGGGTGCTTTGCCGCCAGCGGCGACGCAATGAGAGCTCAAGGCCAATCGCGTGCATCCAGCTCACTCAATTGTCATCCTTGTGTTTTAATCAATACAGCAGCACATACTTATGCGCTTGGCTCTGTCATCCCAATAGATGCCAGTTCTAAAAGAGCGTGTTTTATATTTACAATGTAATCTTTTAAGGCTTCATGATGGAATGCCTGCCATTGTCCTATTTTCCCTTACAAGGCCACTCCAACAGTTTGCAGTTTGTCAACTAAGATAAGTTCCAGCACTCCCGTGACCCTGACTGGGAAGTACAAAATGAAAGTAATAAACAAGCACTTTTGATAAACACTGCAACATTTTGGTAATAACCTCAAAGTTCATTTACTGCTATACAAAAGTTTACGAAGATGCTGACTCATATATGCTACTAATCCGAGTCGCATCACATCTCACTTCCAATAAAAGGCGGAGCAGACTGCACCATGTTCGCCAGTCAATCACAGGACGCTGTTTCAAACCCATTATAGAAAATCAACGCATCCTAAACTTATGAGGTGAAACTGAACGACTGTTTTGTTACTTTACAACTTTGTCAGGTAACAAGAAAACGGCATTGACTTGGCTTCAAGTGACAGATCCGCGCTCCCAAAACAAGGCACTACTTAAACTGCCACAGCGAGTGGCACTCCATTTCACCTTAACCGCAGAAGAAAATGGAATCAAATAAATAAAACAAACGACATTTGTGGGATGTGCACTGCAAAGCAGAGCACTCCTAAAGGCGCCAAGTCTTATTTTGGGGCAAGCAAATCATAGTTTTGCAATTCTGTTTGACATATGCCATTCCAGAATTAGCACTTTGTTAAAATTAGGTTGCAGAGCTTCACTCAAAGTAACAGTTAAAGGTAGATTCAATGATTTTCTCGAAGTGTGCCAAGTGACTCAGTTTTGCATACGTTTCTATGAAAAATGTGTATTATATCTTAAATTTTAAAGTTTTAAAACATATTTTTTTATGTTTCGACTTTTGGAAGCACGCAATTCCTGAGGAATATTAATATTGATTTAATTGGAATTAATATTTAAGTAATTTTATTTATTTATATCCTTCTGCAATGCAATTGTGTCATTGTGTTTATAAAATGAAACAATTGACTATGTGACTGGCTGACGTTGCATGACAATAGTGTTTAAAAAAAAAAAAAATTGTTTACAGAAAGTTGTCTCTGTTAAGAAGACATTTGTGTTCGTTTAAAAAAAAAAAATACACTAAAGTGCTCACTGTGAAGAAGACGCCAGTTTTAATATTGTGTTTCAGTGATGGTACAAAACTATTTACTCATTCAATAAACATAAATTTACGTCTTCAGTAGTATTATCGTAGATTATCATATTTTATTTCCTGACCAATATATCGATAATCGTGATATCGCATTATCGTGAGATAATCGTTATCGTGAGCCTTGTACCGCATATCGTATCATACCGTGAGGTACCCAGAGTTTCCCGCCCCGAACAGAGAACCAAATCACTCACGTGGATGCATGAAAAGAGTGAACAAGACTCACAAAAAAAGTGTTGCACTTCTTAACACTGTGGGTGCGTGGTCAATGCCTTGCTCAAGGGCATTTTGACAGTAGTTCAGATCAGACTATTGCCTCTCCGGCAACATGTTGCCGGCACTCCATAGCCGTAAATATCCGTCTTCTATCACTCTGGCCTCTGGGTTATTCAGTGATGTTTTGCAATGGAACATCAACTCTCAGATAGCTGGCAGGAGCACTTGCACAGCATCAACATGAAAGACAGCTTGGCTTTCAAGAAGAATGCTCCAGCCCAATTAGAAAACTTGAAAACAACGGTAATTAGATGGGGAACAGGCAGTGAGAATCTCGGGCCCAACTGAGTTGTGCCCTGAATGCCTCTGCCAATTCAACATTATACGTCTTCCTAAAGCATTCATCAATTCACTCGCTGGAGAAGCTCCAATTTGAGGGAATTGCCAGCAAAGGGGCATTGCTGCGAACACATTATTTTGTTTCTGCAGTTTACTTGCCGTTGAAATAGAAGGAATACACTGGGAAATGAGAGGTGAAAGCCAGAAGGCGCTGCTTTCCATCATAGTTACTACTGCCAGTTCTCCTTCAAAAATAGCTCCATCTTTAGCAACTCTTTTTTTCTTTTCTTTTTTAATGTCCAAACTATCTTGCAGCTCTCACATAAAAAAACAACAAAACACTACAGTATGTATATCCCACAAAGCTCCATCTTTCTGTTATGGTCGAGGTGTGGTGGTGGACCCAAAAACAGGGAAGCAAGGCGAGCGCCGAGGAGGCAAAGAAAGAGGTAAAAAAAAATAAAAAAAAATAAAAATAGTTCAATACTAGGGGTGTTAAAAAAAAAATCGATTCGGCGATATATCGCGATACTACATCGCGCGATTCTCGAATCGATTCAATAATCGGCAGAATCAATTTTTATTTATTTTTTTTTTTTTATTTTTTTTTTTTTTTTTTTTTTTTAGGATTCACACCTTGAGCATGGAAGAATGTTATATGAACGGAACATTAAGCCTTAATATTTTATTTTAATGCTGTTTAAACATGAAACAGATTACAACCTCTATAAGACTGAAATTTCAGATAATACATTTTCATATAAATCTTACACTCTACAAGCTTACTGATTAGTATTTTCTAAATTTGAATGAAAAAAATCGCAAGAATCGACTTATAAATTCGTATCGGGATTAATCGGTATCGAATCGAATCGTGACCTGTGAATCGTGATACGAATCGAATCGTCAGGTACTAGGCAATTCACACCCCTACAATAAACACAAACAAGGAGGCAAAAATAAGCTACAAACTAAGAAACAAAAACAAAGTCCGAAGAGGTAAACGAGACAAGGCATGAAACAAAACCAGCAGCATGACAAAAGGAAAATGACAATGAATCGACACAGACAGAGGGGAGACAAGAGACGAAATACACACACACTGACACAACAAGGCACAGCTGGGCAAGACACAAGTGAAAGAGGATTCTGATAGGTTGATACACGAGAAAGTCAGGCAAACACAGGTGGGCAGGACAATGCTTGACGAGACAATGGGAGACAAACAAGGAAAGCAGAACATCATAGATCATAACAGAAACTTAAAGGAACATGATGACAAACTCAAACAAAACCCACTTAAAACTTGAACCCTGACAAAAGCATCCATCCATCCATCCATCCATCCATCCATCCATCCATCCATTTTCTTGACCGCTTATTCCTCACAAGGGTCGCGGGGGGTGCTGGCGCCTATCTCAGCTGGCTCTGGGCAGTAGGCAGCGGACACCCTGGACTGGTTGCCAGCCAGTCGCAGGGCAGATTTCCATTTAATATGCGGTTCATTTTTCAATCTCCTCTTCTTGTGAAGTATTTGAAATAATAAAGTAATCCATCTTTTGAGGAAGATAAAATAGGTTTTATGATTAGATTAACAATGATGGCCGACCAAGAAGCATGGAAGTAAGTAAGCTTCTATCTGTATTTGAAGTCCTTATACCGAAAAATTCGCCTTATTTATTGAATGACCCTCGTACAATAGTCCACTATAATGAAACTACATTTTTGTTTATGCTGCGTGTTTTGTTCACAAATTCTTTATCATTTAAGGTTGTTAGCTGGAACCGAGTGCACCTTTTGTTTCATGGCCACTGAGGGCTGAGTCTGTCTGGCCTAAGAAATATTCAGTGATGCCATTGAGACCATGCTGAGGCAGAGATGTTAGTCTTAAGTACTGTAGAAGTCTTAAGTACCGGAACAAAACAAGAACAAAGTAATTCACAGCCTACTGACCACCCTCTAGGGTGAAAATGAAAATCAACAAATATCAGCTAGGCCAAGTTTTTCTCAATGTAGAGACGTGCAAAAAGAGACCTGATCTGAATCCAAAGGGAAATCTGTAGGCTGACTTGAAGAAGGATGTACACATGAGATGGTATTGGCGGACATGGAGCACTTTTGCATGGAAAAGTGGGAAAACTTTACCATAGTAATTTCAAGTTTTCTCATGTTCTGCCACATTTGGTGAGTGATTTGTCGTGGTTGTCATAACAAGCTATCTTAATTTAAGGTCGCCATTTTGTAGAATTCAATCATAGCACATCCCAGCATGTGACAGTTTACAGACCCGGCGCTATACAATGAGTTGCCTTGACAGAATGTGAAAAACATATCAGACCTTGATCGGAATGGGAGAAACCTTACGGACCCCATCGGGATGTGATGGATTGGGAGGGAACATACAAGCATCAGTGATAGACGACGGGGCAACCTATTATTGCACAAAACTGGTATTTACAGCTTGAACATGGTGAAAGCCACTGTGGGAGTATTCAAATAATCTTAAAATGGAGTCAATTTTGGGGAAAAATACGTTTATTAATTATGCCAACTTGAGTTTTGTTTTTACCCGTATTTTCCGCACTATAAGGCGCACCTAAAAGCCTTCAATTTTTGTATAAGTGCGCCTCATATATGGATCAATAATGAGCCGCAACAGGTCTCGCTGTCAAGACGCTACCGGTGACCCTGCACGATCGGTGACGCGCATGCGCAGAAGATCCCGCCATCTTGGATCGCTAGCTAATACTAATACTTTACCTCAGAGAAAATAATAAAACAGCTGTTTATTCATTTTGGGAGTGAATGGAGTTGTCAGAAAGCTGGTTTGTAATCTATTAATAAAGTTTGACTGACCTATCTGACTGTTTTGTTGACATTCCCTTTAGCGTAGCGCCATCTAATGGATGCATAACTTAACCTCAGTCTATACTGTAGCGCCTTATATATGGAAAAAGTTTTAAAATATGTCATTCATTGAAGTTGCGCCTTATAATGAGGTGCGCCTTATAGTGCGGAAAATACGGTATGTTTTATTGTTGATTTATGTTTTACAGTAAATTAAGTGGTGTTAACAGATCCCGTGAATTAGTTTTTAGAGTGAAAGATTGGAAGGGACTCATTTGATCAAATTGATAATCCTTAATCATGGAAAGTGCTGTATTAATACGTAGACTCTAGTGTGATTGTTGAATGACCTGGCAGAAATGCTAAATTTGGTGTTGTATTGGTCTGTAAAGTAGAAGGGAAGGTTGCAATTTAGTAATTCCATTACATTATCACATACATAAGGAAAATAGAGCAGAGTACAAAAATACAATCACATAATTGTAATCCTGTCAAGAGTAGTTTAGATATTAAACGGCACAAAACACAATGCAGCCCGTCTCCATCTTATGTAGAGACTAAAAATTGGTTTTGAGAAGCCGATGAGAACACTGGATAACAAAGCGAATCAATTGACTTTTATAGCTCTCGTTTCCTGCTGCAACATCAGTAAAAAATTCAATTTCATAAGCATGAGAGAATGAATACACCGCCTGCTGAACACACAGAGAGAAAATTCACTCGGGGTTACGGCAAACAAAATTCAAAATAAAACATTCAAATCCCACATTGTGCAGTGCAGCATTGTGTCCTACATCACTGAACATTGCCTGTGTATTCTCATCAGCTTATACTGGGTCATCTTGTCATTGCTATGGCAGTTTACAGTACAGTAAAACTTATGAGGAAAATGCTCGATGAGTTGTTATTAGTAGTTAAGCCTTGGTGGAGGTCTGTAAGCATATATTCTATCTATCTATCTATCTATCTATCTATCTATCTATCTATCTATCTATCTATCTATCTATCTATCTATCCATCCATCCATCCATCCATCCATCCATCCATCCATCCATCCATCCATCCATCCATCCATCCATCCATCCATCCATCCATCCATCCATCCATCCATCCATCCATCTATCTATCTATCTATCTATCTATCTATCTATCTATCTATCTATCTATCTATCTATCTATCTATCTATCTATCTATCTATCTATCTATCTATCTATCTATCTATCTATCTATCTATCTATCTATCTATCTATCTATCTGTCTGTCTGTCTGTCTGTCTTAGGGGTGTCAGGCAATTAACATTTTTAATCGTTATTAATCGCATGACTTCAATATTTAACTCAAGATTAATCGCAAATTTTATATCTCTTCTAAATGTACAATATTTTTTTTCCCTAAGTTTTTATACTCAACATAAAAGTGGGGAAAAATGTTAAACTAATAAAAAAAAAGATGCTGCATCTTTTAGTCACTTATACAGTAATTTCATATTTACTCACAAAATTCAGTTAAAATTAAAAAGATGTCATGTAAAAAAAAATTGTGTGATATCAATTCGTTGAGGTCATTTTTCTGCTACGAGATGACATAATTGCATTTGTTGCACTTGTGAAATTCTGCACATTTTTTAAATTGTATAATACAACTTGACCCTAGTCTCCACAAATGTATGCATAATTATTAAATTTATTACTCCTAAATTTTGATATGGACGTGTCTATTGCGTTGTGGCTGGAAATCCCCCAGTACAGGCTTTCTAAAAGGCAGTAATTGATTTCGCGCTAAAAAAATTTATGGCGTTAAAGGAACTTTAAATTAACTCAAAATTAATGCACTTTTATATATATATATATATATATATATATATATATATATATATATATATATATATATATATATATATATATATATATATATATATATATATATATATGATATATATATCACAGCATGTGACAATTTACAAACAGACGTTATATATACAGTATATACTGTAGTGTGCCTGCTTCAAAAGGATTTCATTCTATCAGTCAACCACTAGATGGCACTACATCTGACACACTGTCCCTTTAAACTTATACATTAAACATCCATCCATCCATTTTCTTGACCGCTTATTCCTCACAAGGGTCGCGGGGGGTGCTGGCGCCCATCTCAGCTGGCTCTGGGCAGTAGGGGGGGGACACCCTGGACTGGTTGCCAGCCAATCGCAGATACATTATACATACATTTAAAAAACAAAACAAGTTTCATTTTATGGCCTTGCATGAACAACAGGATGTCACCAATCCAAACGTATCGTGAAGCTGGATTGACTTAAAACCCTTTCACACCTGCACTGTAATATGCTGTTGGCCAACCTATTCAATTAGTATGTGCAGCAGCCATGGAGGCTGATGCCGCATGAGGCAGGTCCTTGCTGCAGCGGCAGCTGCGCCCAAATAGAACAAGACCCACTCAGGCGCAGTGTCCTGTGATGAAATCTCCGTACATCCAAAAAGTGAATTTGATGATGGTGAAAACAGCATGAAGATTATCATTTTACATGTGTCAATTCTTTCTAATAATTATCTCTCCATTAAAAGACAATTCGATATGTATCTCCTGACATATTTCAACGTGGAATGATCTCTCATGCATTTGCAACTTTTCTGTCTCAAACCAGTGTATGTTACATCCGTAATTTTCATCCTATTTCATAATAGACTGCAATAACTGTCCCACAGTGATATTTGTAATTATGCTACCATATATGTGGAGTTCTTTGGTCTTTATTGTTCTCTTCTTTGCAGTTCAAGGAAAGAAAGAAATTTCTGATGTATTTTAAAAAAAATATGGAAATTCAGACAAATTGTTCTGGAAGTGAATTGCTATTGAGTCTGCTATTGAGTCTGCTATTGAGTCTACTGATGTATTTGCATGTGACTGTAAAACAATTTTGTCTATTCATAATGTGGTGTGAGCACACAAAGTATAGAGTCAGAATACATATTTTTTTTGGTCTGTCTTAATTTGTTTGTGAGTGCCAGAGAATTCTGTGCCAGCAAACGTCTGCTGGCGCCTCTGTGTTTATATCTGTGTGTTGGGAGTACGTGTGCCAAATTAAGTGTGCCGGGGTGTGCGTGCGAGCGTGTGTGTGCATTGTGTTTCAGCTGTGAGACTGGCTGACCAACTGAGTGCCCCTAAGCAAGTCACATGACTGTGTAAGCCTGCCTGTTTGTGTTTTTATCTTAATTACTGCAGGACTGCAATTGGATCTCCTTACCAACAGTTTCTTCGTGTTTGAATGTGTCTGAATCGTTTATCCCTCCTTTTTAACATTTACAAGAAAATACTGACCAGCACCAACATTAGGTACATTGCTCAATCTAATAAAATTTCACCCAAAAATAGCTGTATCCAAAATATGTGAGACACGTGTTATTATATTTTATTATTGTTTTTCACTCGCAATAATGTAAACTGCTCTATAAGTGTTTTTTTTCCCCAACATATCTTGATATGAGTATTCTTTTTTTTTTTTTTTTTTACTACTGACTCAAACAACTCAAACAAAATAATTGTCTTAAACATAATAAGTATATTCCACTTGCAATGGTCCTGTTCTTAACACATGACCAGAGCTTATATTTTAAATCTCAGTTTTTAGGTTTCGTTGTCGCAGCAATTCCAGCGTCAAAGAGACTGCATGCATTGAGTGCATTTTAGATTACCCTCAGTTCTGCCCTAAAAAAAAAGACTTTCAGATACAGAGACATATCTAATTATGTTAAGATATATGTGGGGTACTTTGGTCTTTGTTGGGCCCCGCATTGCAGTCCAAGGAAATTAATGTTTCCGTACCCTTAGTTACAATGGAGAATGTTTGTGAGAAAATGCTACATTTGCAGAAAGAAAGAAAGAAAGAAAGAAAGAAAGAAAGAAAGAAAGGAAGAAAAAAAAGTCGCATTTTGTCGGATTTACATTAAAACAAACAAACTATGAACATTGGCAGCACACATTAAAATCACATTTCACCAACATGACTATGATTTTATTTTGTGAAACATGATTGTAATGAGTGCACTGCACAATTTCCATACTTGGGGTATAAAGAAAAAAAGTACAGTGAATGTATCATACAGCACAGAGATTGAGTTATTGCCTCTTCTGATTTTAGTCCTCAGTTATGAAGGGCCTTGCTTGAAAATAACATTACAGATTTAGTATGGGCAATACAATATTTGAGTACATGACATTGTTGACAGCACATGTAAGGTTGTGTTTTTGATGTAGGTCACTCAATAGGAGGCCAAACTACTGAGCCTATGGGCCAAACTTTGAACAGAAGGTCATACTGCTTGTTGGTCTGAATGAAATCAGAGCTAATGTCAACTATAAAACATACTTAGTCATTCCTTTCTTTTAAATGTATCCATTTTTTTTTTTTTTTTGGCTATCGTTAGTTTACACTAAAGCTCGGAATTCAAGACCGACCTTATACCACTTTGTTGATGCATTAAGTATATTTGTTGCATTTAGTGTGCAGTGTGTAACGTCACAGTGTAAAATAAGTCCTTATATTGATTGAAGCTCTTCTACACACAGTGTAATGATCTTAACTCATTTGCAATGCATGATGCACAGGACAAAGGTCATACAGGCACAGTATAGGCTTCCTTTTGTTGATGGACACATTATTAATTAAAAAACAAAGAAGAAAAAACTGTGACTAGAGCAGTCAATTGTCACAAGATGCACAGTACAACTTAATATCATCAGTGTGTCATAGTGTAAACGCATGGGTTTACATCACACGGAAAGTATATTCAGTAAAAACGTAATGCGGATGCACGAGCATTTTACCAGATTACATTATGACAAAATCCCTTAGCGATATTTTATCTCCCTTATGTAGTGTCCAATAAATAAAGCAGGTCAGGCTTGACACTTAACTTGGATTTACAACTCATCCATCTGTGAAATCATCCATCCTGTCCATATTTGTTCTCAGTGGAGGTTCTCCTTTCCTAGCGTTTTGTCACAGGTTGATTCTGGGGCCGCATATGTTACTCCCAGCCAGAGCAGTTGGTGAACTGTTGGGGGAGAAAACACTGCTAACATTCCTGCATATGGTACATATATACAGTTTTTCCATCCTGGCATCCACTGCTGTCTTCATCAATCATCACCCATCATCATTTCTTCCCATCTTTCATTCATTGTCTGGTCGTTGGCTAACTTGCTGTCATGATTTGTGTTTTTGTTGATTTTTGGTTAGTTTTAGGTTTGTCATGTTTTCCTTGTGTTCTGTATGTCTCTCGTTAGGATAATGTATTCACCTGTGCATGTAGACCCAGTCTCTTGTGTCTTCCAATCAGCCACTTGTTTTTTTTTTGTCCAGGTGTTTCTCACTGTCTCGTCAGTTTGGTTGTATTTAGCTCCCTGCTTTTTTCAGTCTTTGTCGTTTAATCTTGTCACAAAGTGTCACAAAATGGTTCCTTTTTTCCCGAGTCTGGTCTGGTTTACTTTGGTGGCAATTTGATTCCTGGTTTGCCTTTATACTTTGTGTCTCGTTTCGGCAATTGTGAGTTTATTTGTATTTTGGTTATGGCATGCCGTCCCACAACAGTGTGTGACCAGGCTGATGACAAGGTGTCAGGCTTGATGTTTTTGCCATGCATTTTTGAGGGCTCCTGATTCCTATATATATATATGTCTTAATAGTAATGTCTTGTTTCTTCAAACTTCAGTCATCTAATCAACAAGTCAAGGCAACAGAAAAAAACTCAATGGCAAGGAATGCGTTGCAAAATTTGCATACTCAGCTCTGCAGCTCATCGCACAAATACATGTCCCTTGCAAATGTAGCATCGCTTAAAAGGGTAATAGACTCTCGAATGGTCTAGATTTATTAACAAGAAATTTTGTTGTAATAAAGACATTTCTATTAGACACAAATTTTCTTACTTACACGCACATGCATATACGCGATGTAGAGTATACTGTATGTACCCTATGAACGCTTGGCTGCCACATTCCAAAATTTTCTTAGGCACAGCACACATTTTTACATCTTGCTAAGAAGAATTTATGCGGTACAATGAGTGTTATTTTGAATGTCAGCAACAGCATGATGCAAGGCACAAATTAGTTAAAAACAAAGACACTTAACTCATTTGATACCAAAAACGTTTAAATACGTTTTATTTTAAATGTATTAAGTGTCCCAAAGACGTATTTATACGTTGTTTATTATTATTATTGTTATTATTATTATTATTATTATTATTATTATTATTATTATTATTATTATTATTATTATTATTATTATTATTAGTTATTATTGTTATTGTTATTATTATTATTATTATTATTTTATGCTAGAGCATACAGAAGGCTTTGATGCAGCTTCGCAGAACGGCTGGAAAGAAAAAAGGTAGTAATTACAAAAACGGCCAGCAGGTGGCAACACACTATAGTAGATCAACCAGGGCCATGATGAAAACAAGTTCTGGTCCCCACAACGCTAAGCAGATTTGTGAATAATAATAAAACTTAGCTATATTCTAATGCTAATTGCTGCAAAACTGAAACAGATAGAAATATACTTTTTTTTTTCCTGATGAAAGAAGAGACTCTAATCTTTCTTTTGGTAGGTTCCATGTTTTTAGAGCAATAGAACACAATCTTCTGTGGGCCTTGCAAAATCTGTCAAAATCCAGGAAAACAGCCGGGAGCGAAGGGGTTTGCTTCAGTGAAAATGGCTGGGAGGGAATGAGTTAAAAAGGTTGGTACATAGGTGATTGTTTGCATGGGAAGAACTATCGAAAACATGAGGCAAACGGCATTGTCAATGCAATCTGTTATGACTTGAGTCATGCAGGAGTAATATTTGGGTCTTGTCTCATGTTTGGGGTCACGGCTGGGTTAAGTTTGAGTAGAGTTCATAACCGTGCGCCACAGTTCATGACCTGTTATGTGTCTGTTAGGTACTGATGTAACACGTGTCTGTTTACAAAACGTGCTGTTCGTGATGTCAATCTTGAATCTTTTGGGTGATGTCGGGGACCTATGTGATGGTGTTCTTTAGTCCTTTACGATCCACTGTCTGTAGGTGCAATCTGAGAATTGTGTGTGGTTTGCCGGATTATTGCTCAACTGTTTGTGTGTACCGCTCACTTAGTTTCTGCTTCTCAATGTGAATAAATAGATAAAATCTTATTTGGGATCCAACCTCTCAGCACACAACATAATCGAAACGAGGTCAAAGCGCACTTGGGTTCACTGGCATAAAACAAGGAATGCTGGAATCTGATGACTGAATACAACGAAATGGCGAACAGACAAAATGACATATGAAGTCAAATATGAGATAATCAGCGATAACAAAGTGCAGGTGATAGGAGACACACTCATAAGCAGGTGCACACATAACAGTGGGGATGGGAAAGGGAAACACATGCACAAGATGCACACAAACGTTATACAGAAACTTATTTCTAAAAATTGCCCTATGCCAATCATTGTCATTATGTTGTTTATACGTCCCACAAAAATGGCTAGAAAATGTCAGACTTCAAACAGCACTGCAAGGGTTCTGACAAAAGAAAATATTTACATACACTGACTCTGTGATTGTATAGCGACAAAAGCAGATAATGGAAGAAAGCTTTTTTTTTTTTTTTTCCTTCTTCTACTGCAGCACTATCTGCTGGATCTTTTGGCAGACTGCACAAGCTACTCTGAATACAAATCCTGTACTTTGGTCGACCCCTCTCCAACACTTCAGTTAACTAAGTTCCATCACAATCTGGTGTATTGTACTGAAAATGCCAATTTTAAAAAAAATGAGAATATTATGACTGTAAATCTGTCATGTGTCTCATATCAAAGGATGGTCTTGCTTCATCGATATAGGTTGCAAGCGACCCCTCCATTTTTCTTTTGAAACACTACCACAGCCTGAGTGCTTCTGTATCTTCGAGGAAAATGAATCCAGCAAGAACATCACAATACATCAGATTAGTATCTACTGTAGGCAATTATGTATGTGTGTGTATGGGGCATCTGTACGCATTTGTGCATTTGTGGTGTGCCTGTGTGTGTGTTATTGCATCAGCATAATACATTCACTCTGGAACATCTAAATTAATTCCCTATGCTAGCCTTTATCCTCCAAAAGCTAAGCGACCTAGTTTCGATATTATTATGACTATTTTTCCAGAGTTGCAGTTTTCGAGCTTCAAAGCAATTTGACATGATGTGTACTCGGCAGTGGAGAGAAAAAGAGGTTATCCACATGTATTGCCTAATTGTGTTTGTGTGTGCCTTTGAGATTCCCGACGAAAATCAAACGTTATTTACCATCTCACATGACTCAAACAAAACTATGCTTCAATTGCAATCCTTTACTCACACTTTATTGTTCATATTTCTTTCTTCAATGTTTTTTTTTTGAAAATGAAAACTAATAGTCCCTCATTTGCATTCTTTTGCAGATGAGGCTGAACATCATGACTTAAGGAGGCTATTGGATCCCACTGTGCCCGGCTTAACCACCTGGGGAGCTGGAGATAAAAACAAAGATGTAACGGAAGGGACTAACCCGCGCCAAGTATTGACTGCGTCCAAAACATCAGAGTGGAGTAGAGCGTCTGCTGGAGGAGACGGTAAGGTCCTCTCAGAAAGTGCAATCATGAGAGGAGATGGCGCTGGAGTTAGACTGGCAGACACAAAGGCGGAAGACCTGACAAGAGACTCAGCGGCCTGGCTTAAGCAGGCGCTCGGAGAGGACCAAGGAGGGCAGGCGGTCCTCACAATGGTGGCGGACACGCCAGACTCACCAGCGGTGAGAAAGCCTTTAGGACTGCTGTCTAAAGCTGCTTGGACCAAAATCTCCTCGCCGTCATCATCTAAAGTCTCCTCCTCTTCTCGCTCTACAACAAAAGCATCCTCTTTAATTTCCCCGTCCACATCTTTATCCTCCACTCCAGCCATTAACCGTGACATTCAGACAGCGAAGCCAGACGCTGTCTATCTCACTGATGTCAGCAGCAGCTCCTCAGACAGTAACAGCAGCAACAGTCTTGGTAAGTTCCATTCAGGAAGTCCAAATATGGGCGTAGTTTACGAGCCTCTGCTCTTCACGCGTTTCAGAAATGTTCACGTTTTAATAAATTACTTTTTCCATTATTTTTGAGTGGATGATGTGGGCCCATATTTATAAAAATTGTTTTGAGACTTTATTATGCCTAAAATAACCTGTGATTAAAAACAAGTAACAAACTAGGGCTGAATCTCATCGTCTGACACATGATGTACAAGTGGTTTGAATTTTTTTGTAACATACATACATCTTGTAATTTATGATCTCAGGTTTTGGACAGGTGTAATACTTGTTTGGCTGCCATGTGCATGTCTGATGTTGTCAAGAGCTTACTGTATATAAAATGGACTCAGTTGGGTTTACATTTCACAGATAATTTTATCCTAATGGCCTTTGTGTTCATTTAATTGTTCATGGTTCTGACAACATGATGCGGACAAGTCTTTGAATAGCCCTCACAGATATAGCTTATAAGAGAAAATGTATATATGCATTCATTTCATAACAATGAAATGTGCATGTAGCGCTTCTTGCAGTCTTAGTCGTACAACCATACGCCACGCACGGTGCCATTCCACCGTGGAGACAGTAAATTAACATGAAAACGCTGCGGGAAAACAAATATTTTCAAGTTTGGTCGGCTTAGTGTTTTGGTGAATGCACAGTCACATGGAAAATGAGAGGGAATATTGGTCACAGATACATGATCAGGCCTGCAAGGCTGTCTCCAATTGCCAACGTCATGTGTGATTGATTACAGTACATCATCCGCAAGGGGACATCTTGTAGTTTACCTGTATAAACCCACTTTACGAGCGCCATTTCCAACTCACAACGCTTCACAATGGCACAAACGCACCATTATGCCCAGTTCTACCGGCACAAAGTCTGGGAGAATACCAAAAACAATAAAATTCCACCCATGCACACAGTTAGATTGTGCTTTGCACTTGGCTTGCACTGGGCATGATAATAGCACCGCCCATAGTGACTAATGTCCCGGTGTTTACTTTTCCTACTTTTCCTCCCATTGGCATGCATCTCGTGTTCAGAGATAAAATGCTTCAGTTCCTAACATTACAATTCATCTGTGGTTCCTGCTTTGAAATTGGATTTCATTGTGTCAAATATTTGCGCACGTTCATGTTGATAAGCACATCACCTTTTTGCTAAAATATGAGCTTTTAGTTATCTTTTGATTAGAGCATCCTACATATATTTTCAGCGATATTTGATTCAGGTGGGGTTAGATGGCATTGCTTCCTTCCATTAAGGTGAAATATGCAAATCTTGGTGCATTTCCAGCATTGTTATCACAACAAAGTCTCAGGACTGATATCTCATGATATTTACATGCTCGGCAGCTTAAGCAGTTCTGTGCAGGGTTATTTTGGTTCCCTGGTCGACATTATGCTTTTGGAATTGCACTGGATCCTTGTTAACGGCATATCTGAAGAAATAATCTTTCTTTGATGTGTTTGATGCAGATGTTTTCCAACCTACAGAAGCGTCAGTGAGCAGCCTGCCAGCCTGGGATCTCCCCACAGTTCCCGAGTCTCTCTTGTCCACAGTTGGTGACCATGACATCACACTTCCAGCAAATGTCACCAGCCCTTTCTCCACCCATCAGTGGAACACCACTGTGCCCGTGCGCACCAGAACTTCCTCCCAGAACACGACTCTAAAAAATACCACAAGCATTCTATCAACCACCACCACCTCAAGCACCGTTCAGAGAGCGAATTCACCACTGGTGTCTACTTTGGCTTCCCTCACCACAAGCCTGGATAACTTGACTGACGATGGCGTTCAGGTGGAAACCCTGACAGCAACAAAGTCCTCAGTGACCATTTCTACTGTGAGCACCCTTGCTGTTACAACACCAGCGGTGACCACTGAGGTCACTGTAACAGTTTCCTCAAATATCACGGACGCCGTAACCGTTGAGCCATCATCAAGCCCCGAACTAACCACAGAAGCTACAACTCAACCTGCAACGACCACCACAACCACAACACCGCCAACCACTACGACACCTGCTCAATCCACCACCATAGTTACGACTACAACCCCTGCAACTACAACTCCAGACACCACCACTGCTGCCCCTTCTACTACAACCATAACAACAACTGTGCCAACAACAGTATTTATCCCAGCCCAAACTGTACCGCTTACAACTGCAACGACAGAACGGCCAAGCAGCACCATTACAGAGGAAATGCCTTTACCATGTAACATCACTGAGAAGTACTGGGTCAAAACAGGTAAGGGACCTTTTTACAGCAGAAGCTTGATATGCGTCTACATGTTCAATTTTAGGTGTGGATTCCTCATCAAATGGCAGACCATGTTGCTGCATTTTGGATTTTTTGGAAGTCATATTACATTATTACCCCCATGGGATGTTAATTAATATCCTCTGTAGGGACAGGTTTTAACAATTTTCTTGTAAAAATTATAATGAAGTCATGATAAACAGTTACAATGCCCTTTCAGCTGCTCAGACTCAGTGTACCTATTACGGGTCCAAGATGTAATTACTTGCACTCAGATTAATTAAAACATGCACTAAAGCAAGGACACATTTTCCCAGAACATAATGGGGAAAAAACTGATTAAAAAGGAGCTGGAGACTACGGTACTACAATTTCTCGTGTACATGAAATGTTTTGGTATTTCATACTCAACAATACACTTTTAGCACTCCAGATGTTTTAACACTTTCATGATACAAACACATACAAAATACATTCTAGCTATGGATTATGTGTTAAAACACGATATGCCATGTTTCTTCTTTCACAGTTTTGTCCATGGAAATTCGGAAGAACCAACTGGATCTCGTTCTAAAACAGAATCTAGTTAAAGGACTAAGTCACGCCCTGCAGAAAGCCCTAAATGACTCCACAGCTTATGCACAGGTCAGTCTGTCCTAGATTCACCTCTTCTAACAAGTCAATAACTAATACACACATGGTGAAGACTTGCATTTGAACATTAATAGCCAGAACCACGTCTTTGACTAATACAGGGGTGTCCAAACTTTTGCATTTGAGGGCCACATACAGAAAATCAGAAGGACGCAAAGGCCACATAATGTTATGAAGAGAAATTGTGTTTAGTCCTAAAAATTGTACAAATAATTTATTTGTGTTTTTGCATATTTAGAAAAATGCGACAGTATATAAACCAATTTATTTGTAATAAGGCAGTAGGGTTATTAATAGGTTTGGAATTTTTCATTTTAGTTAGTTTTTATTAGTTTTCAGGGTGCTTCTGTTAGTTTTTATTATTTTTTAGTTCTTTAATAAATACTTCGTTTTAGTTAAGTTAGTTTGAGTATTAGTTTTTTTTTTTTTTAAAGTATTACTTGTGTGCAATATTTAAAAACCACCATGGGAGCGATGTCATCTGAAGGTGCTTTTCTATTGGCTGCTGCTAGATGACGTCACTTCTGTGTGTCATTATTTCGGTTTACATCAAAATAAATCTACTAAACATTACATTTAAAATCATCCCCAAAGGCTCATGCATTAAATTAATTACCAAAGACTAAAACGAAGGACATGTTTCCTATAATTATAGTTAGTTTTAGTTAGTTTTGTAAACATAAAATGTAGTTTCAGTTAGTTTTCGTTTTTTTTAAAAGCATTTTCGTTTTTATTTTATTTCGGTAACAGTATTCTTTTTTGAATTTTAGTTTTTTCATTAGTTTTAGTTAACTAAAATAACCTTTAATGGCACCTGTTTTTCGATACACTCCCTTCTTACTTTGACCATCTCCAGACATTTTTTGTTTTGTTTATTTTATTTGCCATTTTTAGCACGTCCGCGGGCCACTGAAAAATAGACGGTGGGCCACAAATGGCCCCCGGGCTGTAGTTTGGATAGCCCTGGTCTAATATGTTGATAGCTTAACAAAAGAGTAAGTGGTACAGAGAATGGCTGGTTGGATACTTTACAACCAGCTGACAGGCACATCCACAGTTAGAACCCTAGCAACAACAACAAAAAGCCCACGTAGCATACATAGCATAGCATCCTGATTTTGTGCGAATGAAATCTGTGATTTCAAAGCCTTGTCCAGTTTGACATGTCAGTAATGTTAAGATGAAGAGAGAGGGGGGAGGGATACAGACAGCGGCAGCGGCAGAGAAACTGAAAATAGTATCAAAATGCAGGCTTACTGGTCCGAATTTGACAAGTTCACTAGTTTTATATCAATGAAATAATCTTGTTCCGGAGCTGGGGAGCAGAGCGACTGAAGGCTCTGCTTGCCATGGCGACGAGGCAGGTGGGCGGGACAGCGAGAAGTAGAGAGGAGGAGGTATGGAGAGAGCAAGCAGGTGTGGCAATGTGGATACGATTGGTCAGGTATGGAGGGTCGAGGTCATGGATGGCGGAGCCGGGGGATGTTTCTAAGACGGAAGTATGCTGAGCGAGTGATGTTGATGTGAAGCAGAGGGTGCTATCGAGGATGACACCCAGACTCTTGACCTGAGGGGAGGGAGAGATGGAGAAATTGTTTATTTTATTTAGGGTGGATTTGGTGCCGATATTGAGTTCAGTTTTAGTTTAGTTTGCGGAAGTTTGATGATTTTATTTCCTGGAGGCAGTTGGTTACTGAGGATGGTGGGAGTGTGGAGTTAGGTTTGCTGGAGATGTAGAGCTGGGTGTCATCCGTGTAGCAGTGAAAGTTGAATGTGATGTTTCGTGAAGATGTGACCCAGAGGGAGAAGGTAGATTAGGAACAGCAAGGGGCCAACGACAGAACCCTGAGGAACACCTGAATTGATGGGAAAGGGGCGAGATCTAAAACATTTGAGCTGGAGGAACTGGGTCGGAAAGATAGGAGCACAACCAGGAGCGGGGGGGTTTGAAATGGGTCGGAAGTTGTTTAGGTCGGAGGGATCACAGCCACAGCATCCTGGCTGAAACGGTTCTGCGTGTATTAAAGGAGATATTTTTATGCAAGCATTTATATTTCAACAGTTACGAGGGATATATAATTAAAGCTACAAACTAATATATGTAGAAGGAAAAATACAATGTTCTATTAGTTACTAAAAATGATTAATACATTGGGAATTGGCATTTAGCTGACTATTTGATATTATTGGCATATTTATTAGTTTTAAATTAAACAAAACACACTAATCGGAATGCCAACAACGCATGGAAAAACCTGGTAACATGACATTCTGGTGGAAGTTTAACAGCGGTGGTGAAAATGATTCAACAATATATTGCCCACGCTGAGAGACTTTCAAACTGCCTCCAGGAAATTTGACTTTTTAAGAATGCCTCAAGTCATCTATTGTGCTGCCAAGAGTACTGCCAGTGCCAATACAATATATGCCACAATATATCAATGTGTCAAAAATCCCGATAAGCTAAAGCAGCAGACCAAACAAGCCCAATATTTTGAGAAAATAAGAGCAATGACTGATTTATTTTTGACATAACTTTGGAGCATGCGTACATTTCTTTAGAACTTTAATGTGTAGAAAACAAGAATAAAATAATCAAATATCTAAATTATAGTGAACACAGAGTGCCAATTCAATTGAGAATTATGCAAAAACGTATTTTTGCATATCCGTATTGTCTAATTTAATGTTCCGGAGCATGCTCGTTCCAGGGACAAAAGCTCAACTTTTATTTTTTTTTTTTTTTTTTTTTTTTACAAATTGTTACAAAAAAGGTAGCTCAGAGTACCTTTTTGTTCCTTTTCTGTTCGTATAAATGTGGTGCGCATATTGTACATTATAAGCAACGCCTGTGCTAAATTGATCATTATGCAAATTTGACAAACTTCTGCATTCTTTTGCAGGTGGAGCGAGATGACTGCAGCCCACGCAATTTGACACTAGTTTACTATGTGGCTGGTGTCAAAACCGTCTATATTTCCTCCATTGTGGTTGAGGCGCTTAGTTTTTATGGCTTTGACAAGCTGCTATCTGACATCAGGCAGCACACACCATTGGTTAAGGCCGTTCTAATTCCCGTGGCAACATGGGTACCTACCCCAAGCATCCACCTGCAGCTGAAAACAGGTGATTATATTTATAATTTAAAATGTGTGCATTTTAGCTTTCATAGAATGAAGCCTACTTGATTTGGCAGAGTGGATGTCTGATTTTGTCTTTTCTTAATTAACTGTTGTCATTATTGTGCCTTTTTTAAATGCCTTTCTTACAGGTTTGTGATTCTATTGTTGTGGCGGATATAGGCAACACAAGTTTTTCCATACAACTAAATACTTGACGATGCAGATTTTTATTATTAGTATTATTATTAATCTAAACGAGGTGAGAAGAGGACAGCACAATTCCACAATATTATTACTACAAATGAAATAGAAATGAGAGAAAACAGCAGTGGGACGGAACAACCACAAAGGGATACGGAAAGTGGAGAACAAAAGAGCAAAGACAGAAATAGTTTTTTTTTTCTCATTATGTCTGCTCTCCTTTAGTCTTTGATACCCTAAATCCAATACAAACCCCCCTGATTCAGAACAAAGTAAAATCGGTCCATTTAACCAAGCAGCCTCTTAAGAAAACATGTTTCTCCACGCCAAATGGCGGTTGTACGTTGAGTCTATTGAGACGGGGATCAAAAAGAGAAGCTGTGTGATTAACAAATGGATATCAAGCAAACAGATAGTTGGAGAGAGATTTAAGCTACACACGACCGTGTTCTTCATCAAACATTTTGAGCAGTGGCGGCTGTGGAATTTTTGCCAGGCATGGGCGCAAAAAAAAAAGAAAGAAAACAAAACAGGGAATGCCATGTGAGGGGAAGCAGGTTTGTACCTGAAAGTGAATGTGCATATTATGTCAATAGTTAGTTAGCCAGCTAATGATCTTGAAATCAACTATTCAACAGTATAGTCAATGAAGCTAATCTGTGTATCAAACTGTCTTGAGCCTTTCTGTCATACCGTCACGCAAGGCAAAAAAAACGAAGGGCATTTGCCCCAGAGAGAGGTTAGAACATCTCCTCGCTAGTTAGCTTAGCTTTACGATGCTGCTAACACCCGCTAGCAACGAGGATTTATTTTGTACCACAAAAAGACACAATTTCTTTCTTTCTTTTTCTTTCTTTCTTTCTTTCTTTCTTTCTTTCTTTCTTTCTTTCTTTCTTTCTTTCTTTCTTTCTTTCTTTCTAAATGCTTGGAATGGACATTTATATCAATTGAAAAAAAGTTGGATGTCAGAAGTCTTCTCTTGCTTTAGTTTCAGGGTTCATAGTTTCTACACACCTCGCACGGACACACACGTACACTTTATACAGTACTACTCAGAAGACATCTAATTCAATAGCTTGAGAAAGTACACATGATAATATTTTCGGTTCAGCATAATGAAACGCTTTCTTGTCTCCTTTCTCTAGTGTTGAGATTTGTTGGCCCCACAGACAACATCTACTCTTGCAGTTTTGTCCAGATGTTAGAACAGAGACTGGAGAGCGCTTTTGACGAGGCTCAGGACAAAGTGCTCGAGACCTACAGCAAGCTCACTGTGGAGGTAGTGCATGGTCTATTATTACACAGACGAAATAGAATCTAGCATGCAAATGAAGTGTGTCATGTCGTAAAAAATCATTTTGGGCCTTTTCCAACAGTGCAATTTTGCATGTGTTAGGCAAATATCTGTCTTAATTTACTGCAGATTACAACCTCTCCCTTTTATCTGTTTTCCTCATAGTTGACATGGATATGCAGTACAGTACAGGCAGTCAGTGGCATATATAGGAAGCATTTATTATTCATCTTTTGAAATATTTACACGCATGAGACAATCTGATGGGAATTCCTAGTACAAGCCACTTTACTGTGATGATTCAGTCTTATTATTTCCTGACCATACAGGTCTTATTATATGGGGGAAAAAATTGCATGTCATACTGTATCTGGAGCTCTGTTATGCAATCATAATGGGCAACATAGGCATTCTGTACAATAGAATTCAATGTTTCAGTTTCACTCTTTAAATTATAAAGCGGCTCATTGCGACCTGTTCTTGCGTGCGGCTGACTAGAGACTTACAAGATTTCAATAATGCACATTCGTGGGGGGTCATAATAACATACGTCATTTAAAATGACCTCATTTTATTTGTCTGGTAATCTTCAGATCCAAAGCGTGGCCCAGGAACCGGACTCTCCATCCGTCTCACTGGTGTATGTGGTGAAGAATCAGGACACGGAACTCAACGGAACCATCTCGAGCGGTCTTCTCAACCAGCTCACTGCTGAGTTGGTGGGCTACTTTCTGTTCTACCCGCCGCTGGTCATCGCCGAGCGTACGTAAACACACAATACTTTGATGTCTTGCTTTGTCACTAGTCAGCTTGTTTTATTTTTTCCTCTAATATACAGTACATAGTTTTAATATTGTGTGTTATGTATGCGTGTGAAACCTACTGTACAGAATGTTATGATTGGTCACAATTGGATTGAAGTCATTCAGCAGTTTCTACATCCATATCCTCCACATTGCTATTGATTTGTCAAAAAAAAAATTCTCATTATACTGATTGAAACACTTCAATCAACTATAAGCAGCACCAAGTTCCTCTCTGAATGGCCTATACAGGCACACAAGTAAATGGTATGTTTTGCACTGCAGCGTTACTACCATAATCCCAGTAAGAATTCTGTAAGACTATTACTGTGAAAGCACAACTACAACACAGAATGCCAATTAAAAAAAACAAAAACAAAACAACAACAACCGTATACAGATATGCATCAAATTTTTGGCATGGTGGAGTGAAAATGCTAACGTTAAATCTTTATTTGAGAGAACTTTAAAAAAAAAAGTTTGCTCCAACATTCAAACATAGTTTATATGAAGTAAAACCTTTCAAATTAAATTATCATTATTTGTATTTCATAATAAATCTTCATCTTGAGAAATTAGTTTATGTGACGTTAAGAATTTCAGGTTGCTCAATGAATTATTTACATCTGTTAAAGCTGAAATATTAGCTGCAACAGATTACTTAATTTAAAAAAAAAAAAAAAAAAATCATCCAATATTCCTTTATCCACCCCACCCCAGTGTAATAATACACATGACAACTGTCTAGATTTTACAATGTAAACTGTCCTGTCAGGCAGTATAGTTGATTGTTTGGTAGTGATGCGCCACCGTTGTCATCCACCAGGCATAATTCTTTTATATACGTTGTTCTCATGATTACAATTTTACATACAATAGATACAATATCAATAACTCACACCCCGTATCAGCTGTCTTGAGATATGATCAGTTGTTCGTCATCATGTAACTTAAAACACTTGTATCTCAAATCATCGTTCCTTCATGAAAACGACTGCTTGTTGTGAAATGAGTTGAGTTCACTGCCATGTACCATTCAGAGCTAGTATTGTGTTATTTTTTATTTTTTTATTTTTTTACATTTTCGCTCACAAATCAAAGGAAACGATCAGTCAAACCATGGCTCGTATTTTGAAAAACCGGGTATTGGTAACTGTGCTCACTCGTATCTCAAAGCACCACTGTATTGTTTTGAACAATTCATACTAAATTCCTACCAAAACATTGCCCTATTCCAGCAACAGTAATTCTTATCTGTAAATCCGAGTGCTAGAACTATTGAATTGTGTAACTT
This sequence comes from Festucalex cinctus, assembly GCF_051991245.1. Lineage (NCBI taxonomy): Eukaryota > Metazoa > Chordata > Actinopteri > Syngnathiformes > Syngnathidae > Festucalex > Festucalex cinctus. The sequence goes on along the minus strand of NC_135413.1, from coordinate 18,769,327 downwards.
GAGCTGCTTAAAATGGTCACAACCAAAATGCTCTTTCAAATGCTTTCATATTTTTCCTTCACTTCACTTTGATGCTGATTCTGTGAAATATAATGAAAGGTCACACATTGTAGTGCAAAACAATCATCTCATCATTTCTGACTCTTGAATGGCCTCCAGTCACATAAATTGAAACCACTTCTTGAGGACATATTGCTCATTAATTAGATAACTCTTAGTCACTGACACTAAATAATTCATGGTTTCTTACAAAAAAGAAAAAAAGTTTTTAATTGAAGTGCTCAACACACTTTCAGTTGATTAAACAATTAGCATCTTCTCTGCACTGTTTGATACATGTGTTGGTGATTAAATTCTCATCATTCACAGAAGGTTTTGGGAGAAATTAAATGCTTTTTAACTATGCCGGCAACATCTGTTGACAAGCAGAACAATCAAATGCTCTTCCGGTAGATGGCAGAAGGTACAATAAATCAATTTTCTTGCGTTGCCGTTCTTACAAAAGAATAACTCGTGCAAACGACCTATCACTCACATTCACACCCATGCGGAATTTCAAATGTCAGACTGAGATAGATGTGCTAGCCTTAATCCTCCATCATGCCTTGATTTGAACAATAGTAGTATTATTTCATGTGTTTGTGTGCGTGAGTCAAAGAGGTTTCACAGAGTTTAGGCCTAGTTTGAATCTTCAAAGAGTCAACAAAGCGGAATGACAAAATGCCAGTTAATAAATATTTAAGTGTTGGCTGATCGTTTTTGAGTTGAAATATGTCAACAAAATGGTTGGTTATATGAGTCAACGTAGTAAATTGTTGTTGCCAGAGATACGGGGCAACTTGTAGTTGTTTTGTAAAATAGTACTGCACCCATGCAAGTCTGCTGTCATTATGCAAATGTGATAGTTATTACGTAACCGTTGTTTTACTCATTCTGTTTCTCAGTGTGCTGCTGGGCTCAGACAGCCTTTTGCTGCATATGTAGGGTGCCTTCTACAACGCTGCCTGCTGAGAGGCGCTGAATCCACTGCAGGGCAGTGAATGATTCATGACCTAGTTTACGTTTGACCCGCCACTTATATAATTAAATGATTTAATAATACCTGTTATAGAGCACACAAACAAGAACATTGGAAAGATGTGTAAGGTTATTGATAATTTGATAAACATGAAAAGGGATTCTTACTTCGTGTGTTTTTTAGTTGGTCAGTCACTTTGCCTATAGATGGCTAAATTAGTGTGCTTTCCAGTGTACGTTTTGGGCCTCTTTTCTATATTATTCTTCACCTATTGTTGAATTTGTACTGAGCAGCCAGGACTGAGACATAATTAGTACCGCTTTCACAAAAATGCCAAAGAAATTGTTCCAACTTCAAAGTTACACTGTATAACATTACAGTGTATGCATGTAAATTGCAAAACATGTTGATTCTGCTAGAAAGAAAAGGCTCACTTTTAATCGACATTGACAGAGAGGGCTGCATTCCAGAGGGGATCCTTGGTTCACAAATTTAATCCGTTCTGTGACTCCACTTGCAAGCTTAGTCAACTTTAATGTTTTAAGATCATCAAACAAATCTAATTAAAAGACAAAGACAACCCAAGTAAACCTTGCCTGTTTGCACCAAATTCAGCAGCAACAACTGACATCAAGCGCTTTCTATAACTGGCAACGAGTCTTCCACATCTCTCTGGAGATATTTTGGGCCACTCTTCATTGTAGAATTGCTTGAATTCAGCCCAAATGCTTTTGAGCATGTTTGGCCTTTTTATGGTCATGGCCAGTGTTGCCACAGTTACCTTGAAAAAGTAACTTAGTTACTTTACTGATTACTTGGTTTTAAAAGTAACTAAATTGCGTTACTGATTACTTGATTTTAAAAGTAACTAAGTTAGATTAAAAGTTACTTTTTTAGTTACTTTCAGCAGCTGCCGATAACACCATCTCAACATAAAAATAATGCGGTAGAAACGGAGTTCCAAATACAAAGTGCATTTTTAACATGAAAATAAAGGTGTTTTTTTTTTATGAAAAACAAAATAGGCAGTCTCTCTTGACTTCTTGTAACATAAATACTTTTTATAAAACAAAAAATTCAGATGTGTTTTGGAACTCTGCCATGGATGTCATTTTTGCCCAGTCTCTTCTGGATGGGTCGTTGCTATGGTCTTGGGGTCATTTCTGTCTGATGGCCACTCTTGGGAAGGTTCACAATGTTTTCTCAGTTTTGTGGCTAATGGTTTCACCGTGATTTGTTGGAGTCCTAAAGCTTTAACAATGACTTTATAACCCTTTCCAGACAGATAAAAGACAATTGCTTTATTTATCATCGGTTCTTGAAATTCTCTGGATTGCGGGATGATTTTTGTTTAATCTTTTTGAGATATTTTGTCTGATAGGTTTTATATAAGTGATTTCTTTGGACTGTCCGGGACGCTTCTGGGTGGAAACTCAACGTTTTGCCTCCAGCCGAGCCACTGAGGCAAGGGACTATCAGTGGCATTTGCAAATATTGCTGTGTGAACCACCACTCCTGATTGGTGGACTGGTTCACGCCTGTTCCTGGTTGGCTGCTGTCGTTGGCTTCCTCGAGCGTCAGTTTGAATGTTGTGTTTACAAACAGCAACGGATTCCATTGAATCATCCCAGAAGCAGTCTGCTGTTTGTGCCCCTTGAACAAGCTAATTTTAGCCTGAAAATATTTGATCTGTATCTTTTTGTGCATTCTCTTAACAAACAGCCTCAAGCATCTCCTTCACATTCACGTCCAACCCTACCAGGCACTCTATTTTAGCAAGTAGCAGCAGATTGTAATCAAGTCACATCATGAGCTAAAAATAATCAACACCGAGTTATTGTGAAAAATATTTGGTCTCCTCAAGGACTGGTACAAACTCTCAGAATTATGCAAATAGATTATATGTTTTTATGTACTGTCAGCTGCAATAAAAGAAGCAATATTTCATACCTCTCGATTATAGCACTATTTTACTCTGCATATACTGTACTCTAATTAAAATGTGTGGGATTGGTTGGCCATCAGTCTTGGGTTTACCCCACGTCTCTGTGACGGTCCCTAACAAGCAGTAAAATGGATCGATATTTAAAATCCATCCATCCATCCATCCATTTTCTTGACCGCTTATTCCTCACAAGGGTTGCGGGTAGTGCTGGCGCCTATCTCAGCTGGCTCTGGGCAGTAGGCGGGGGACACCCTGGACTGGTTGCCAGCCAATCGCAGGGCACACAGAGACGAACAACCATCCACACTCACAAGCTGACCTAGAAACAATTCGGAGCGCCCAATTAACCTGCCATGCGTTTCTTTGGAATGTGGGAGGAGACCGGAGTACCCGGAGAAGACCCACGCAGGCATGGGGAGAACATGCAAACTCCACCCAGGAAGGGCGGAGCCTGGACTCGAACCGGAGTCCTCGATATTTAAAATATGGTTTGTATTTATAAGTACGACAATTCAACAAAAAATCCTGGCTGCTCCAACACTACAAATCAACGTATCAAATGTTTGGAATTCAGCCAAAATCTTTTGGAATCTGTTTCAAAGGACAAACAATAATTAATACATATAATATAATATATAACAATTAATTTCAAAGCATTTTAGTTTATCTTCAGCTTGTCTGCGGTCACATGCAATATCCACAGAAACTGCAAATATCAATTATACTGTACACACATCTTTAATTTTCCAATGACTGTAACATGAAAGAGCATGTAGCCAAAAGTATAATATTAACAAGAATGAGGATGACCTGAGGCTGACATGTTTATTGTAGGCTACTTTAATTGTAAACTGCTCCTCTGAAGCTGATCTGGGGAAAAGCACAAAATGAGGCTGCATGAACTCATATCTTGAGTGTGCTAGCTGGCGACAAGATCAATGAAGTAAGAAACGTTCATGGTGTCAGCAGGCAAAATGTGGATTGATGGAAAATAGTTTAAGGGGGCGAAGTGATAGACTGAAGCAAGAAAATGTTGAAGCAAGACTTGAATGCAAAAGATGGAACGGGCTGATAAGCATACAGGCAGAGGATGAAACAGGTGCAGAGGGAGACTGATTGACAGAGAGGCCAGGGTTAGATGGGGTGTAGATGAATAGGGAAGCAGACAATAGACAGGGAGGTTGGCTTGTTTTGTCCTCGGTGCTTGGTGAATGCAGACATTTTTTTTGCTGATCTTTTCCTACAGGCTACAAGCATTATAATGCCAGATTCACATTGCCTTCTGCGCTTGCATCAAATATTTAGAGCAACAGGTTTATAAGCTTGAAACTTATGAATACAGTGTTCTCTCGTTTATTGTGGGTGTTATGTTCCAAAAAGTACCTGCAACAATGGAAATCCACGCTAATGTGGAAAAAAAAAATCCGGTTAATTATATGTATTTTTTCATTTATCATATATGTTTTTTTCATTTTGGTATGATTTTTACTTTATTATAAATGCTTTTTCATTCATCATATGTTCTTTTTTTCATTTACATTCATTTTTTTCCCATTAAATGTTTTTTTTTAATTTACTTATTATACAGCACAGTATATATATATATATATATATATATATATATATATATATATATATATATATATATATATATATATATATATATATATATATATATGTAATTTTTTTTTCATTTATTAGACATGTTTTTTTCATTTTGGTATGATTTTTAGTTTATTAGGGCCCGAGCAGCTACCGCTGCGAGGTCCCTATTGTTTTTCGATCGGATTATTATTAGGGCCCGAGCAGCGACCGCTGCGAGGTCCCTCTTGTTTTTGTAAGAATTATTATTATTCTTCTTCTTCTTCTTCTCCGTAAACGATCGCATTTTTGAGGGCCTAAACATTTACGAAAACTCACCAAACTTTGCAGTCTCTTCGGGCCCGGCGAAAAATTTGATATTATGTAGTTGTCATAACAACGCGACTCTATAGCGCCACCTAGCGTAGAAAAATAAAAACCAATCCCGGTCCGTTTGAGCTAGAGCTACGAAAAATGGCAGGCACGTGTAGCACTACGAGACGCACAAAAAAGTCAGTGGAAGCCATTTCCTAAAATGTACAGGAAGTGAGCTATGAATTTTTTAATGTCCAATTTTGGCCTATTTTGGCACATTCACTGTGGTCATGCTTTTTCCCCCTATGCAAACATTTTTCATCCCATTGACTTTAAACTTGGCATTTATCATCTCAAGACTTAAGAGAAAAACTAGGCAAAAAATCTTGCGTTTTCGAAATACTATATGACGGGGGCGGGGCATCAAATATTGCCTTTAAAATTTCATTTGTCCAGAAAGAGCAAATGCTGAATAACTCCCATGTACAAGCTCCAAAAAATCTCAAACTTCTCAGGCAACGTAATAGTCACGGCCTGAAAACACCTATATGAAAAAATTCAGTTATACATATAGCGCCACCTAGTGGTTACAATAAATGTCATACTTTACGTTTTTAGCTACTGTGCTGAGCTCGTTGAAGGGATCCAGTTGAAAATTGGTCAGAAAAGCCTTAAGATGTTGATGATGCCCCACACCGAATATTGTAACTTTTCGCCAAAGGGCGTGGCCGCTACGGTGACGCAAAGTCTGAAGATTTTTCGTGACAATAAAAGCTGCATGAACTTGACCGAGATGATCCTATCTTCTCAAAATTTCACACATTTGATGAGAGTCCAGCCCTAAAGACATCTACGAACTTATATTTCATCTAACTGATAGCGCCACCTAGTGGCAATTTTTTTTCTTACGAATTTTCTTGTACATTTTTCTCCAAACACGTTAACTGGACCAACCTCATATTTGCTCAGATGGGGGTTTCGGCCTTCATGATGTCACAACACGAAGTTTGTGAGTTTTCGCGAATCGCTGTGGGCGTGGCTAAGCACTGTTCACCAAGAAAACAACGCTAGTTTTGATGGTCTAAACATGCGCAGAAACTCATGAAACTTGGCACACACATCTGGCCTGGCAAAATGAGCAATATTTTATCATGTATTGTCCTATTTTTACAAAAATGACTCAATAGCGCCCCCTAGAAATTTTTAACGAAGCAGCCCCGATTGTACGTTTAAGCAAGATCTACGAAAATTTTTAGGTGTATGAGGGAGTCCATGACCTACAAAAAAGTCTCTTGGACCCATGTGCTAAAATGAACAGGAAGTGAGCTATGAATTTTTGAATGTCCCATTTTTGACGATTTTTGCACATTTTCAGGGGGCATACTTTTGCCCACTTCTCCTACACATTTCATCCGACTGACTTTAGACTTGACCTGGACCATGTCAAGACCTGAGCCAACTACAGGCAGAAAAATCTTGACTTTTGGAAATACTATATGATGAGGGCGGGGCATCAAATTTTGTGTTTCGCACTGAAAAAGGATATGCTTAATAACTCCCCGGTACATGCTCCAAAAAATCCCAAACTTGACATGTATGTTTATAGTCAAAGCCTGAAGGTATCTCTATGACAAAATTCAGTTATATATGCAGCGCCACCTAGCCCTTCAGGCGTGAAAAAAAAATACCCCACATACGGTATTTTGTACAAAAAATGTCAACTCATTCTAAGTGTGATAACTCCCATGTTCAAGCTCCAAAAAATCTCAAACTTCTCAGGCAACGTAATAGTCACGGCCTGAAAGCATCTATATGATAAAATTCAGTTATACATATAGCGCCACCTAGTGGTAACAATAAATGTCATACTTTACGTTTTTAGCTACTGTGCCGAGCTCGTTGAAGGGATCCAGTTGAAAATTGGTCAGAAAAGCCTTAAGATGTTGATCATGCCCCACACCGAATATTGTAACTTTTCGCCAAAGGGCGTGGCCGCTACGGTGACGCAAAGTCCGAAAATTTTTCGTGACAATAAAAGCTGCATGAACTTGACCGAGATGATCCTATCTTCTCAAAATTTCACACATTTGATGAGAGTCCAGCCCTAAAGACATCTACGAACTTATATTTCATCTTACTGATAGCGCCACCTAGTGGCAATTTTTTTTCTTACGAATTTTCTTGTACATTTTTCTCCAAACACGTTAACTGGACCAACCTCATATTTGCTCAGATGAGGGTTTCGGCCTTCATGATGTCACAACACGAAGTTTGTGAGTTTTCGCGAATCGCTGTGGGCGTGGCTAAGCACTGTTCGCCAAGAAAACAACGCTAGTTTTGAGGGTCTAAACATGCGCAGAAACTCATGAAACTTGGCACACACATCTGGCCTGGTAAAATGAACAATATTTTATTGTTGATTGTACTATTTTTACAAAAATGACTCAATAGCGCCCCCTAGAAATTTTTAACGAAGCAGCCCCGATTCTACGTTTAAGCAAGATCTACGAAAATTTTTACGTGTATGACGGAGCCAAAGACCTACAAAAAAGTCTCTTGGACCCATATGCTAAAATGAACAGGAAGTGAGGTACGAATTTTTGAATGTCCCATTTTTGACGATTTTTGCACATTTTCAGGGGGCATACTTTTGCCCACTTCTCCTACATGTTTTATCCGACTGACTTATGACTTGACCTGGACCATGCCAAGACCTGAGCCAACAACAGACGGAAAAATCTTGACTTTTGGAAATACTATATGATGAGCGCGGGGCATCAAAATTTGTGTTTCGCACTGAAAAAGGATATGCTTAATAACTCCCCGATACATGCTCCAAAAAATCCCAAACTTGACATGTATGTTTATCGTCAAGGCCTGAAGGTATCTCTATGACAACATTCAGTTATATATGCAGCGCCACCTCGCCCTTGAGGCAAAACAAAAAAATACCCCACATACGGTATTTTGTACAAAAAATGTAAACTCATTCTAAGTGTGATAACTAAGTCATTTATGAATATTCTTTTACTTTCCACCACTCAAAATGTTCACTGGCATTAGACTTATCCAAACATGTACTTTTTTATTTATTTTTGATAGCCTCTAATGGACATTAAAAGCAATATCGTGAATGAAGGATATGCTTAATAACTCCACGGTACATGCTCCAAAAAAATCCCACACTTGACATGTATGTTTAGAGTCAAGGCTTGAAGGTATCCCTATGACAACATTCCATTATATATACAGCGCCACCTAGCCCTAGAGGCATAAAAAAAAATACACCAACTTAACGGTATTTTTACAAAAAAAAAAAAAATCCACATGTCAAGGTTTATCATGCCATTTTCAAAGAAATTCTGCTTCCAATGTGCCTTACCTAAACTTGCCAGTACCCCAACGTGCCAGTACCCCAACGTGCAAGTACCCCAACGTGCAAGTACCCCAACGTGGCCCGGGCTGCGAGGGCCCTTTATAGCTGCTCGCAGCTCTAGTTATTATTATTATTATTATTCTTCTTCTTCTTCTTCTTCTTCTCCGTAAACGATCACGATTTTGGGTACCTAAACATTTCCGAAAACTCACCAAACTTTGCACACTCCTCAGGCCCGGCGAAAAATTTGATATTATGAAGTCGTCATAACAACGCGACTCTATAGCGCCCCCTAGCATAGAAAAATAAAAACCAAGCCCGGCATGTTTGAACTAGAGCAACGAAAATTGGCAGGCACGTGTAGCACCCCGAGACGCACAAAAAAGTCTATTGGGACCATGTAGCTAAAATGTACAGGAAGTGAGCTATGAATTTTTTAATGTCCAATTTTGGCCTATTTTGGCACATTCACTGTGGTCATGCTTTTGACCCCTTTGCAAACATTTTTCATCCAATTGACTTCAAACTTGGCATTTATCATCTCAAGACCTGAGAGAACAACTGGGGAAAAAATCTTGCCTTTTCGAAATACTATATGACGGGGGCGGGGCATCAAATATTGCCTTTAAAATTTCATTTGTCCAGAAAGAGCAAATGCTTAATAACTCCCATGTTCAAGCTCCAAAAAATCTCAAACTTATCAGGCAACTTAATAGTCACGGCCTGAAAACATCTATATGATAAAATTCAGTTATCCATGTAGCGCCACCTAGTGGTAACAATAATTGTCATACTTTACGTTTTTAGCTACTGTGCTGAGCTCGTTGAAGGGATCCAGTTGAAAATTGGTCAGAAAAGCCTTAAGATGTTGATCATGCCCCACACCGAATATTGTAACTTTTCGCCAAAGGGCGTGGCCGCTACGGTGCCGCAAAGTCTGAAGATTTCTCGTGACAACAAAAGCTGCATTAACTTGACCGAGATGATGCTATCTTCTCAAAATTTTACACAATTGATGAGAGTCCAGCCCTAAAGACATCTACAAACTTATATTTCATCTTACTGATAGCGCCACCTACTGGCAATTTTTTTTCTCACGATTTTTCTTCAATGTTTTTCTCCAACCATGTTAACTGGACCTACCTCATATTTGCTCAGATGAGGGTGTCGGCCTTCATGCTGTCACAACATGAAGTTTGTGAGTTTTCGCGAATCGCTGTGGGCGTGGCTAAGCGCTGTTCGCCAAGAAAACAACGCCAATTTTGAGGGCCTAAACTGCCACAGAAACACACGAAACTTGGCACACACAGCTGGCCTGGCAAAATGAGCAATTTTTTATCGTCGATTGTGCTATTTTTACAAAAATGACTCAATAGCGCCCCCTAGAAATCTTTAACGAAACAGCCCCAGTTGTACGTTTAAGCAAGAGCTACAAAATTTTTTAGGTGTATTAGGAAGCCCAAGACCTACAAAAAAGTCACTTGGACCCATATGCTAAAATGAACAGGAAGTGAGCTACGAATTTTTGAATGTCCCATTTTTGACGATTTTTGCACATTTACAGGGGGCATACTTTTGCCCACTTCTCCTACACGTTTCATCCGACTGACTTCAGACTTGACCTGGACCATGTCAAGACCTGAGCCAACGACAGGGGGAAAAATCTTGACTTTTCGAAATACTATATGATGAAGGCGGGGCATCAAAATTTGTGTTTCGCACTGAAAAAGGATATGCTTAATAACTCCCCGGTACATGCTCCAAAAAATCCCAAACTTGACATGTATGTTTATCATCAAGGCCTGAAAGTATCTCTATGACAACATTCAGTTATATATGCAGCGCCACCTAGCCCTTGAGGCATAAAAAAAAAATACCCCACATACGGTATTTTGTACAAAAAATGTAAACTCATTCTAAGTGTGATAACTAAGTCATTTATGAATATTCTTTTAGTTTCCACCACTCAAAATGTTCACTGGCATCAGACTTATCCAAACATATATATATTTTTATTTATTTTTGATAGCCTCTGTGGACATTAAAAGCAATATCGTGAATGAAGGATATGCTTAATAACTCCACGGTACATGCTCCAAAAAAAATCCCACACTTGACATGTATGCTTATAATCAAGGCTTGAAGGTATCTCGATGACAACATTCAGTTATAAATACAGCGCCACCTAGCCCTTGAGGCTTATATAAAAAAAAAAACCCACATACGGTATTTTGTACAAAAAAATGTAAACTCATTCTAAGTGTGATGACTAAGTCATTTATGAATATTCTTTTAGTTTCCACCACTCAAATTGTTCACTGGCTTCACACCGATCCAAACGTATGTACGTTTCCATTTTGTTTTATTCATTTTTGATTGCCCCTTTGGACAATAAAAGTAACATTGTGCAATGAGTACAACGAGCGATGATGTATATATACACTTTTACAAAAAATACCAATCAGGGCAACTCATTGCCTAAAAATAAAAAAGGACGCTGATTTTTGCAGGTCTTAACAATCACCAAAACCCGTTGAGCTTGACACACACTGGCAAAAAAAATATTCTACATGTAAACGTTTATTATGCCATTTTCAAAGAAATTTTGCTTCCAATATGCCAGTACCCCAACGTGCCAGTACCCCAACGTGCCAGTACCCCAACGTGCCAGTACCCTAACGTGCAAGTACCCCAACGTGCAAGGACTCCAACGTGGCCCGGGCTGCGAGGGCCCTTTATAGCTGCTCGCAGCTCTAGTTATTATTCTTCTTCTTCTTCTTCTTCTTCTTCTTCTTCTTCTTCTTCTTCTTCTTCTTTATTCTCCGCAAACGATCGCGATTTTGGGTACCTAAACATTCACGAAAACTCACCGAACTTTGCACACTCCTCAGGCCCGGCGAAAAATTTGATATTATTAAGTCGTCATAACAATGCGACTCGATAGCGCCCCCTAGCGTAGAAAAATAAAAACCAAGCCCGGCACGTTTGAGCAAGAGCAACAAAAATTGGCAGGCACGTGTAGCACCCCGAGACGCACAAAAAAGTCTATTGGGACCATGTAGCTAAAATGTACAGGAAGTGAGCTATGAATTTTTTAATGTCCAATTTTGGCCTATTTTGGCACATTCACTGTGGTCATGCTTTTTCCCCCTTTGCAAACATTTTTCATCCAATTGACTTCAAACTTGGCATTTATCATCTCAAGACCTGAGAGAACAACTGGGCAAAACATCTTGCCTTTTTGAAATACTATATGACGGGGGCGGGGCAACAAATATTGCCTTTAAAATTTCATTTGTCCAGAAAGAGCAAATGCTTAATAACTCCCATGTTCAAGCTCCAAAAAATCTCAAACTTCTCAGGCAACGTAATAGTCACGGCCTGAAAACATCTATATGATAAAATTCAGTTATACATATAGCGCCACCTAGTGGTAACAATAAATGTCATACTTTACGTTTTTAGCTACTGCTCTGAGCTCGTTGAAGGGATACAGTTGAAAATTGGTCAGAAAAGCCTTAAGATGTTGATCATGCCCCACACCGAATATTGTAACTTTTCGCCAAAGGGCGTGGCCGCTACGGTGCCGCAAAGTCTGAAGATTTTTCGTGACAATAAAAGCTGTATTAACTTGACCGAGATGATCCTATCTTCTCAAAATTTCACACATTTGATGAGAGTCCAGCCCTAAAGACATCTACTGACTTATATTTCATCTAACTGATAGCGCCACCTAGTGGCAATTTTTTTTCTTACGAATTTTCTTCTACGTTTTTCTCCAAACACGTTAACTGGACCTACCTCATATTTGCTCAGATGAGGGTTTCGGCCTTCATGATGTCACAACACGAAGTTTGTGAGTTTTCGCGAATTGCTGTGGGTGTGGCTATGCGCTGTTCGCCAAGAAAACAACGCCAGTTTTGAGGGTCTAAACATGCACAGACACTCATGAAACTTGGCACACACATCTGGCCTGGTAAAATGAGCAATATTTTATTGTTGATTGTGCTATTTTTACAAAAATGACTCAATAGCGCCCCCTTGAAATGTTTAAGGAAGCAGCCCCGGTTGTACGTTTAAGCAAGAACGACGAATATTTTTAGGTGTATGAGGGAGCCCAAGACCTACAAAAAAGTCTCTTGGACCCATATGCTAAAATGAACAGGAAGTTAGCTACGAATTTTTGAATGTCCCATTTTTGACAATTTTTGCACATTCACAGGGGGCAGACTTTTGCCCACTTCTCCTACACGTTTCATCTGACTGAGTTAAGACTTGACCTGGACCATGTCAAGACCTGAGCCAACGACAGGGGGAAAAATCTTGACCTTTCGAAATACTATATGATGAAGGCGGGGCATCAAAATTTGTGTTTCGCACTGAAAAAGGATATGCTTAATAACTCCCCGGTACATGCTCCAAAAAATCCCAAACTTGACATGTATGTTTATCGTCAAGGCCTGAAGCTATCTCTATGACAACATTCAGTTATATATGCAGCGCCACCTAGCCCTTGAGGCATAAAAAAAAAATACCCCACATACGGTATTTTGTACAAAAAATGTAAACTCATTCTAAGTGTGATAACTAAGTCATTTATGAATATTCTTTTAGTTTCCACCACTCAAAATGTTCACTGGCATCAGACTTATCCAAACATATATATATTTTTATTTATTTTTGATAGCCTCTGTGGACATTAAAAGCAATATCGTGAATGAAGGATATGCTTAATAACTCCACGGTACATGCTCCAAAAAAAATCCCACACTTGACATGTATGCTTATAATCAAGGCCTGAAGGTATCTCAATGACAACATTCAGTTATAAATACAGCGCCACCTAGCCCTTGAGGCTTATATAAAAAAAAAAACCCACATACGGTATTTTGTACAAAAAAATTTAAACTCATTCTAAGTGTGATGACTAAGTCATTTCTGAATATTCTTTTAGTTTCCACCACTCAAATTGTTCACTGGCTTCACACCGATCCAAACGTATGTACGTTTCCATTTTGTTTTATTCATTTTTGATTGCCCCTTTGGACAATAAAAGTAACATTGTGCAATGAGTACAACGAGCGATGATGTATATATACACTTTTACAAAAAATACCAATCAGGGCAACTCATTGCCTAAAAATAAAAAAGGACGCTGATTTTTGCAGGTCTTAACAATCACCAAAACCCGTTGAGCTTGACACACACTGGCAAAAAAAATATTCTACATGTAAACGTTTATTATGCCATTTTCAAAGAAATTTTGCTTCCAATATGCCAGTACCCCAACGTGCCAGTACCCCAACGTGCCAGTACCCTAACGTGCAAGTACCCCAACGTGCAAGGACTCCAACGTGGCCCGGGCTGCGAGGGCCCTTTATAGCTGCTCGCAGCTCTAGTTGTTAATGCTTTTTCACAATTTGTGTGTGTTTTTTTTTTTCATTTACAGTCATTTCTTTCCATTAAAAATGACTTTTTATATACATTTTCTATTTCTGAAGATGAATCAGAGGATGCCCGTATGTCCCCAGTTGGACGAAGGGTTCGAGAGATACCGATGCACAAAGACCAAAAGAATAAAAAATAAACAAACCAAAAAGCACACTGTTAAAAAACACGCTGTAAAAAAAAAAATCCGCTAAACAACGAAAAGCCGCGAAAGATGAAACCACGATAAACGCGGGAACACTGTATAATACAAGTGTAAACACACAAATACATAAGTATGTTGTCCCCTGGTGTGCATGCCCTCACCTGGCATTGGCAGTAGTTGATTGTTGTCAGTAAACTAAAAGTGAAGCTAAATTGCAGCAGTTCTAATTGTTTTCACTGGATACAGAGAATATGACTGTTTGTCTTCAAAATTTGTATGTGTAACGGGCCTACGGTTGTTTGCGTTTAAATAACAGTTGCTTGATCGAAAATTACCACAGTAACAATCGTAATTTCTGGTAGCCCTTCTATCATTATTATGATTGTTATTAATTACACTACGATAACAATAGCGAAAGTAGTTCGATATAAAATCTCGTCTATTTTTTTGTCATCAAATTGAAGAAGTGCCGGCTGCCGGAACGCCAATGCTGGTGTAGTGCGTCTACCAAATTTCACAAACACGCTAAACTAGACTTGCACAGGCACGAAAATTAGGATGTGCCCATTTTTAGGCAGAGCACAGTCTACTTTCTGTGACCAGACTGGCAGATGTGCCGGGAATGTTGCAGCTGTTTCTGCTGGAGCGCCCAGGAGGCGCAACATGGCCCCAAACAAGGTAGACTAGACTTACAATGGCACCAAAATTGAAATGTGCATATTTTCTCCGAGCGCATATGCGCTCTCTACAAAAATAGAGCCCTGCATGCCCAGGGAGAGCACAATAGAGGGAAGACAAAACAAAACAGCACAAAGTAACACACAAATGAAAATATTCGTACACAACAGAATATGCACAACAAAGATAAGGTCAACGATTAGGCAAATCGCAAGGCGACATCATATGCACTATTACATTGTTTTTGTAATGATGAGGAACTGAAGAACAGGACATGTCAAAATGAAATCTTTAAAAAAACAATCCACTTGATATTAAAATAGCTCATTTAATTTTGCATTTGGTCAGCCTGGAATTAAACGTGCAAGGAATATTCGGATGGAGATTTTGAAGATTTAAAGCTCTGGCGTGAATTCCACAATTCCTCCAATCCAATTACCGTATTTTCCACACTATAAGGCGCACCAAAAAGCCTTCAATTTTTTCAAAAGCTGACCATGCGCCTTATAATCAGGTGCGCCTTATATATGGATCAATATTGAGCCGCAACAGGTCTCTCTGTCCAAGACGCTATCGTGACCCTGCACGATCAGTGACGCGCATGCGCAGAAGATCCCGCCATCTTGGATCGCTAGCTAATACGAATACTTTACCTCAGAGAAAATAATAAAACAGCTGTTTATTCATTTTGGGAGTGAATTGAGTTGTCAGAAAGCTGGTTTGTAATCTATTAATAAAGTTTGACTGACCTATCTGACTGTTTTGTTGACATTCCCTTTAGCGCAGCACCATCTAATGGATGCATAAAGTAACCCCAGCCTCTACTGTAGTGCCTTATATATGGAAAAAGTTTTAAAATATGTCATTTTTTTTCTTTTGTTTTTGTTTGTTTTTTAATAATTACATAAACTAAACTAAACCCTCTTTAACTATCTACTTTTCCTCTCCCTTCAGCCCTTGAATACCACAATCTCAACACATCCACTGCAACCCGGAGCTACTGGGTTATAACAGGTAAACTGCGCTCTAAAACTACTGTCATTGACATCCGACTACCTTTCCCTTCTGCTTTACATCCTTCCTCTTTTGTTGCATTTATTTTGTGTTGAGAAAAAAACAAAAAAAACGCAAAGCTAACACATTCATTCCCATGAAAACACTGTTGCCTGTTTGAATCACTAGAAAGCCTTACAATGTTGTCATGATGTTTTTGCAACACAATTCAGTACCTTCAATCGTTATAAATGGCTTTGAATGTTGAAGGTGGAGTCTGCCTCAGCAGATGCTATGGGTGAGATGTCAGCTTGCTTGAGCGTGGGCCTAGCGCAACCTCTCGACTTCATGCATTTTAACACGCAACGTGAACAAAAACAAATGCAAACCTACTCAGCATAACCAAATGGGACAGAGCCAAAAAAAAAAAAAAAAAAGTGATTTGTCCTAACAACCCTCCCCAACTCACCCAAGGGCTTTCTTGCGTGCTGGCTCACACTTTACAGTGCACAGCGTGTCTTTAGGTGCCCTGCCCTGTTTGTGCGAAAGAGCTATTGATGTTTAATTCACAGGTTGGGCAGAGGGAGAGATCGCTTCACATCACATCAGGGCCCAGTGTGAATGATGCTGAAGTGTGTTCCGGGCTGTACACACACTTAACTCTTGTTGGCTATGCACTCAGTCAGGAACAAGACGAAGGCATCTCCAGTAAATTTGGATTTATCCATTGATGCTTGCTTGTCCGTGTGTTTGCAAGTGTGCAGAACAGATACGGATATTTTTATGGTTAACTGCTTTGGGCATCAAATGGTGTAGAATTGCTATATAACAAAAAATAAAAATCAATTTACTATATTCTATGTCTACTCTGTGTCACATTTCCCCCCTCCTCTTCATTATTTCCTTTCTCCAGTGCTCATCACTTGGCTTGCATTGTCATTTTCATCACTTATTTTGTGCAACGTTCGCTCCCTTCTGTGCTTATTCAGTGGCCTTTATCCCCTAAACCCACATTTGTATTCTTGTGCTTTTGTATTCAGTGATCCAGGATGTGGACAGGTCTTCTTTGGAGGCCAACTATCAGAGCTTTGCCAGCTTGATGGAGCAACGGCTGGCTGAGCTTTTCCATGTGGCCGGTCGGCAGGGATCTCAAACTTTGCGATCCAGGCGTGCAACAACTGTAGGGGGCTACACTGTACAGGTGTGTGGGGGGATTTTATTTTTTTTTATTCTTGTGTGTATGCGTGCGTGCGCTGTCTTTTGTACATTATGGGGCCCATACGTACACGTTTTTCCTGGTTTAACTACCATCTTGGGGACCGACTTGATCTTGTGGGGACATTTTCAGACCTCTTTTTGAGGGTCAAGACTTGGTTTTAGAGGTTAGGTTTGAATTGGGTTTTGGTTGGGGTTAGGGTTAGGCAATCTTAAAGTTATCCCCACTATGATACAAAGACAAACGTGTGTGTGTGGGGGTGTGTGTGTGTCACTGCCTATATTGTCATCGAAAAGATGGATAATCACATTAACATTGTAATATGGACAAATTAGCGTATTGATTCTTACTGATTGAAGTAATTGGCATCATAAATGACCCAGGACAATCAAAATACTAGCTGGTACTTTTTTTTTTTCTTTTTTTTTTAGGGTGCAGGGGCAAAATGCTTTTTTTATACATTGGTATAGGTAGGTCGGTAGCTAGCTAACTAGCTAGCTAGCTAGCTAGATACTGTACTGTAGCTATGGATGGATGGATGGATGGATGGATGGATGGATGGATGGACGGATAGATAGATAGATAGATAGATAGATAGATGGATGGATGGATGGATGGATGGATGGACGGACGGACGGATGGACGGATGGACGGACGGATAGATAGATAGATAAATAGATAGATAGATAGATAGATAGATGGATGGATCGATAGACGGATAGATAGATGGATGGATGGACGGATAGATAGATAGATAGATAGATAGATAGATAGATAGATAGATAGATAGATAGATAGATAGATAGATAGATAGATAGATAGTTGGATGGATGGATGGGTAGATGGATGGATAGATGGATGGATCGATAGACAGATAGATAGATGGATGGATGGACAGATAGATAGATAGATAGATAGATGGATGGATGGACGGATAGATAGATAGATAGATAGATAGATAGATAGATAGATAGATAGATAGATGGATGGGTAGATGGATGGATCGATAGATAGATAGATGGATGGATGGATGGATGGACGGATAGGTAGATAGATAGATAGATAGATAGATAGATAGATGGACGGACGGACGGACGGACGGACGGACGGACAGACGGACAGACGGACAGACGGACAGACGGACAGACGGACAGACAGACAGACAGACAGACAGACAGACAGACAGACAGACAGACAGACAGACAGACAGACAGACAGACAGACAGACAGACAGACAGACGGATAGACGGATAGACGGATAGACGGATAGATGGATAGATGGATAGATAGATAGACAGACGGACGGATGGATGGATGGATGGATGGATGGATGGATAGATGGATGGATGGATAGATAGATAGATAGATAGATGGATGGATGGATAGATAGATAGATAGATAGATAGATAGATAGATAGATAGATAGATAGATAGATAGATAGATAGATAGATAGATAGATGGATGGACGGACGGATATATGGATAGATGGATAGATACATGGATGGATGGATGATGGACGGAAAAATACCCACACTGACATCTTGATCCATATTGGTTGTATGGATTGGTTTAATGTGTAAATGTCGGTGTAATGGTCGTACATCACATATTTTATTATGTTTGGATCCCAGGTAGAAAGCAAATTTGAACAGTCACAGTGTGAACCACCCAGCCAAAATCTCCCCACCCGTTCAAAGCTGGCGGATGAATCAAACGTGTAAATTACTTATTTTGTCAGCTCCATGTTGTGCAAATTAAGATAGGAATTGTTTCCTCCTGGGTGTTGTGCTTTACACACTCTCCAGCTTTTATGGGATGTCACAGATGACCGATTTTATAGCTACAGAGATAAAGGAGGGAGATGCTCACAGAGAGGGACATCCAGCAAATGACAAAGGGCCCTTCCTTTTATGACAAAATCGAATTGCCAGCCTTGCTAGAATCCAGTGGTTTACGTACAAGTTATATATACATAATTACATATACAATGATCTATCACTTCTAATGAAAATAAATGGCCACTTGAGTCTTCTTTTAGTATCTTTTAGTTTGTTATCTTGTAGCCATTCCAATTAAAAAAGAACCACCACTCCGAGTGTTGGTTTGTTCAGTCAAATTAAATGTGGAATGTGTCATTGTGGAATTATTATGAAGAAGATTGTCCTTTTGTTGTCGTTTCTCAGATGGTAAGCATGCGTCGGCTGCCTGGTCCCAAGAACCCGGCGGAGATGACGTATTACGCACAAATGAACGGAGCACCCATCAGCGGAACCACTGCGGCCAAGACACTGAGCAGTCTGGACTCTCAGACCATGGCGCTGACTCTGGGTTACTTCGTGCAAGTGCAAGCTGAACGTAAGCTTCTCTTCCATTTTATTCTTGTCACAGGCTTGGGAGGGTCACAATAAAAACGGATGATTGATTCGCGTTTTCATGTTCGGCTGTATTTCAATATAATTATTAATACTAATAATTAAACCAATTAATACTTGACTAATAACGGAGTCTAACCTGAAGTGAGTGAATTGATTCTGTAACGCTTGGTAGAAAACAAAACAACAGCAGATAAATGCTGTGTTTGCAACATACTGTTCATGAATACTACATGAAGAACATAAACAGATGGAGAGGAGAGGAGCTCAGTGCATCGTTCACAATGTCCCTCACGCTTGGCTTTGAGTAGCACAACTCAGAAACGATTAAGGACAAACCTAAGCAGCCCAAACTGTTTGCATTGCTACAGTGTGTCTTGACTGTAGCGAGGGTTCAGTTAAAGTTCATTCTAACTGAATCTGAAAGATGGTTCTCCAGATGATGAGCATGATAGCAATCCATACTACTTATTAGGTTATGGAATCCAAAATTAAAACTAAATACAATGGTGGTATATGATCAGCTCTTCAGCAAGCTCTGCATAAGCCTGATAACGATCCTGTTGATTGGAATCAGCTTGTGTTGGAAGAGGGAAACCTCCAAAACCTGCAAGACTCCAGATCCCGAGGACTGTGTTTGACCCTGGTCTATCAGATGCTATGGTACTGGTAACACAGGCTTGTTACTTTAGCATTGCCTGCATGTTCTCAATGGGGTTTAAGTCAGGACTTTGGGAAGGCCATTCTAAAACCCTATTACTAGCCTGATTTAGCCATTCCATTCCCACTTTTGATGTGTGGTTGAATCATTGTGCTGTTGAACACGCAGCCTTTGAGCTGATGATTTTGGAGGGAAAAAAGGAAGTTAATCCTCCTCCTTCATTATCCCATTTACTCTGTGTAAAGCACCAGTTCTATTGGCAGCAAAACAGCCCCACAGCATAATACTACCACCGCCATGCTTGACGGTAAACCAAACCTATTGCTGGACATTGTAGTCAAACAGCTCAATTTTTGTTTTGTCTGACCACATAACCTTCCTCCAGAAGTTTTTATCTTTGTCTATATGATCAGCAGCAATCACGCACGCAAACGCACGCACCCTACACACACACACACACACACACACAAAAAGAGCAATGATGATAAGACGTTGAATCGGTAAGACTACCGAATGAACAATTCTGAGCTCTTTAAAAAAAAAAAAAAAAAAAAAAAAAAAAGATCAGCAGCAATCTTCAGTTGAGCATTAACATTCAGAGCAAGAGCTTCCTTCTTGCACAGCAGCCTCTCAGTCCATTGCGATGCAAAAAACACGCTAGACGGTAGACACTAATTCTTGGCAGGTCTGCTTTTAGGTGATTCTCGGTCGATTCTACACCCTCCTGACCAATTTTCTCCGAGCAGCAGGTGATAGCTTGCATTTTCTTCCTGATCATGGTAACAATAAACAGTTCCATGCACTTTATACGTGCGAACAATTGCTTGCACTGTTTGTCTTGGGACCTGCAGATGCTTTGAAATGGCTCCAAGCAACTTTCCTGACTTGTTCAAGTCAATGATTTGTTTGTTTGTTTGTTTTGACACTGCTGAGCTCCTTTGACTGTCCATTGTTGCATTTGTGGGCATTGGTAGCCAATAAGCCCTATTTCAATGGCCTCAGAGAAGTCACAGACACCATAATCACACGCAAGAAGTTTGGAAGCTCATGTCATTGACAAACTTTCTAAGTCACCCAAACTGCTAAATCATGCTACTATATGTATATTTTTGACCAAGCAGATGTGGGCACTTTGTTCAGTTAACCAATAATAAAGTCATAAAAAAAAAAACATTTATGGATGGGTTTTTTTGTGATAAAGAATCATCTGTTCCAATCTATCAGAGAAAAACAAGAGTTGTAGAAATAACTGGTAACTCAGAAGAACCATGACATTATGTTCTTTACAAGTGTATGTAAATTTTTGATCACAACTGTATGTTATGCATGGCTGTTGGCATCTACTTTCAAATAGTACTGAGAACATAAAGTATAATAAATTGGGAATAGGAAATGATCAGACTGACTGGGAATATAAATAAATAAATAAATAAATAAATGAGGCATATATATATATATATATATATATATATATATCATTTTTATGCTGTTATACTGCAGTGTATTTTTTTAGTACCCACTTTTGAGGCAATTCTCATCTGAAAATGTTACCAGCTAACTATGTTGTTTGGCTCATTTGCCTTTTAACTCAACAGACTCAATCTTAACAATTATTCAAATTGAAATGCTTTTGATTTGTGTTTCAGGGAAATTGTGTTGTTCATGACTGCTGAATGTTGTTCTTGCTGAAGCATCTGAAGAGCACTTCATGTTCCCTCTCACCTATTTTTTTTTTTTTCTCCTCACTTCCAGAGAATCTATAATTAAGTAACTGGAGCATTACCAACAATCTGCCCTTCTCTTCTTGCGGAATGTCATGGGCCTCATTCACACTCCTTTCACACAATCCTGAAAAGCATCTGTATTCGGACACTTGAAGTCCTGCATTAAACACATCCATCTCAATACCTTCAGCAAACAGCAGCATTATACTTTTGCCATGCAGGCATTACTAGATTCCCTTTTCATGCACCGTTTAATTTGACTTCTAATACTCATTTCAATAACATACAAACACTTATTTACACACATACATGACGTCACTGCAGTCCTCCGGGGAGACTTTGGGTGAAATACGCACAAAGCTTTGGGCATTTGCAATTAATCTGACATGCATGTTTTTGGACATGATACAGGCTTCTCCTTGCCGAGATTCCTATACGGAACCCTCTGGCTGTGAAGCAGATGCGCGCCATGGCAAGCAGTAGATGCAAGATTTACAATAGTTTTGGATATTTAATTGTAGTTAGTTTTTATTTTATTTTGACTTGTGTGTGTTTTTTTTAAAATTTAGTTAATTTTTACTAGTTTTAGAGGAAGTTTGTTAATTTTTTTTAATTAGGTTTTTTTTTCTTTGTTTTATTAGTTTTGGTATTAATTTCATTTTATTTTTTAATATATGGAGTATTTATTGATTGCAAATTGAAAACAAAGGTCACTAACTATTGTGTAATTAAGTAAAGTATAGTGCGTCGGGTGTAGCTAACGAAGTAGCTAACAACATTCTCTTGGGTATTTTTGGATGTAGAATCCAAACATCTCATTAGTTTTTCTTCATATGCTCATATTGTAATTTGACATAAAAACAAGTGAAAGAACCCCCCCCCCCCCTTTTTTTTTTATTCTTAAAGAAAATCAGATTTTTGTACAATTGTAAGGCATATTGAAACAGTGTAGTGGTAGAAGAGTATTTGTATCTATTTGGAATACAATAATGAAGATAACAGATCACTTTAGTACTTTATAATGCCCGGTTAAGTAAAACCCCGCCTCTCCCCATGTGATTGTCGCTCCCCCTAGCGAGCTGATTGCAGTCTGCTGTTGGAGATCTGCGTTTGAGCACTCCTCTGAATGCAAGCCATCAATTCTTCAATAAACATTTGAAACAAAACGGCTCCTTGCCGCCTGAGATCGTGGAGAGGGAAGAAGAGAGAGGGAAAAAAAAAAACCCTGAGCTGGTCTTGAACCAGTGACTTGCTGCTTACAGAGGAAGAACACTAACCACTATACTATTTGTTCAGTTAGATTCAACAGTGCAAAAGTTTTACTTGTAGTTTACACAAGTGTCAGACAACCACGGGGGGATTTTAAGACAGCTTAAGACATCTACCATTGCAAATGTGAAGGATAATTGATTGCTTTGAATTCATTTAGACAGAATGTTTACTGATAAAGACTACATTTGTCACTATCCCATGGAGGTCTCGGAGAAAGTGGGTGTGCATTTAGTCCGCAGAGGCGGCATGGGGGTGGGTCTGCACCTAACTCATTCACTGCCTTTGACAAGTATACTTGTCAATTGTATTTTTTAGAGCGTGGCTAAATGGGGGCGAATCTGAGCATGCTCCACTGTAAATATCAAACTTGGAAACAACTTTACTGATGCCCAACCACCGGTAGATGACATCATTGCCCCATTTTATACAAAATAAACACAGTTTCAGAGTCCATGGGAGAAATGGCTGTATTTTGGCAAACCTACATTTTTCTACTGTCAATTATAAAAGAATGGGACGGGGCAAAAAGTAGGGAGTCTATTCTGTTATGTGGTAGATTCGGTTTATTTATAATTATTGAATGTAATATCACGTGAGTATTGACAATTTTAAAATTTTCTAAAATGACTGGCAGTGAATGAGTCTAATGACGTCATAAAGTGAGCAACCTCTCAGGTTGGGAGGGGCTGGTGCTTGGAGAGCAGAATGACCTAGAATTTCTCGGAAAGAGGTGAATGGAGGAAAACACCTTAGCATTTTAACATGACTAAAAGCTAAAAAAAAAAAAAAGTTCATTTTTCATGTTGCCGTCCCTTTAAATATAATAACCTTGGTAGACACATAACCACAACAATTTACTTTGCACTTGCATAAAACAAGCATCATGCGAGATGTTTCTTTTTTTTTTTTTTTTTTTTTTTTTTTTTTTTTAAGAGCTCAGAATTGTTCATTCGGTAGTCTTACCAATTCAACGTCTTATCATCATTGCTCTTTTTTTTTTTTTTTTTTTTTTTCTTTTTGTGTGTGTGTGTGATGTTTCTTTGTCACCAGTTGAAAGGCTGGTTGATTCTGCTGCTGCCTTGCCTGTTTGATCTTAGTCCAGTTTCAAATGCTAATGACGACTCGTAATTTGTGTGCAGCTGTGGTGAAGATGCCGCAGAGCAACTTGTGGATCATGGCTGTCCTCACACCTCTGTTCTTGCTGATGGTGGTAATCGGCATGGTGGTTTTCATTCTATGTAAGAGGAACAGGGTCATCTTCAAAGCTGGTGCCTTCAGGACATTCAAAAGCCGTTCCAAGGTAAGTCAGCCTCATCTTCATTTGCCAGCTGTTATTTCCAAATCCCCCCTCCCTCTAAAAATCATGAAGCCATTCTGGGGGTGGTTGATAGCACTCACAATGTTTTATCATCACCACTATAACATGCTCCAGTAACCAATTCCTAAATATTGCATAACTCGGATGTGTGACATCACACTAAGAAGTGATTGTGTTAAGTTGTCCCTTCAGGACAGGAAAATTGAATCCCATCTGTGTGGGTCTTGGCTCGTTTATTTTTCTCACTGCCCAATAGCCCTTGGTCAGTGCTAATCATGCATGTTGCAAAGACTAATGAGCAGAGAGGAGAAGAGCAAGGATCACTGCACTGAAAGGAAACCTTTGGGTTATATTCGCCCTTTAAAATTGTACCATTCAAAGACGTTCATTCGAGGTTAAATAAAATGCCATTATTTCAAATGTGCATAGATTTTACTTGCTAGTTTGACTCTACGCACTGTACAATGCACAACTGACAACGATATCCTAACTTCACGATACGATATTATCACGATATGAAGGTCACGATACAATGATTATCACGATATTGTGGGGGGTTGGCGATATTTTAAAAAAGATCACAATATTGTAAAAAAAAAAAAAAAAAAAAAAAAAAATCTCATACTAAAAAAAAAGCACAATATATATACAATCTCTAATACCAATAATGAGGCACTTACTTGCTAATGCAAGCACACATTGAGAAAATTAGGTTCCCCTTCATCTGACAATTACCATAGATTGTAAAAATAGAAGGCCAAAACATCCCTAATGAAAATTTAATTGCTCTAATAAACTAGCCACTAGAGGGTGATAGAACTGCACAAGTGGAAATCAACCTGACTTATTTTTAACAGATGTGGTCCTTTTAAATATTGTGAACATGACGACGACGATATTGTGACAGTTTTAATATCACGATATCACGATATTGCCCTTATCGTGACATCCCTAGTTATTTCATCTCCTCTATGACACCGAATGAATGAAATATCACATTTGAATTTTTATTTCAGGCTCATAAACAGGATGTTAGAGCCATACCATAAATAACAAGTTACTTTTACCAAATCCTAATACCCATTTTGTTTTTTCACTTCTGTACAAAGTTTCTCACAATTTAAAACAGTTTAAGTACCTTAATAATCAAACGTATCTGAAATTCTTTGATCAAAGGATTGGAGAGTACCGATAGCAGGTATCGGCATCTGTGTGATCTTCTTGTTAAAATTTCTTCACATTCGAGAATGTGCTGGTTAGCAGAAACTGAAAACTATCATGTCTAAGTTATGTCAAGATTTTGACATGGTAGTTTTTTCCCCTTCATCCCTTTCACCTAACCTCTGTATTTTCAGTTTGATTCTGTCTCAATTTGTGTTAACCCCTTCCTGACGGTTTCGCTTGAACTCTTTCCTGTTCAGACCTCATATCGCCGGGAGGGCAGTTACCACCACCAGGTAGTGTCTGAGATTTAGGATTAGTTGATGTTATTATCATTTCATGAATGTACTGTTATGTTGCGCTGCTTTTGTTGCTGCTGGGTGAAATCATGCATGTGGCTGCTGTTTCATTGACATGAATTGATCCATCGCCGTCACAGGCAGATGACCAGCAGGTGCAAAAGATGTGAAGTGGCCATGAGGAAATGTAAAAGTGACTGTAATAGGGCTATAAAATTGCCTGTTCCTTATTTGTCTTTCTCAAGATTTAAAGTTATGGGGTTAGTGTCAACTGGCTGGGTTAAACACGGCCTCTGTAAAAGTAGCCTAATGGGTTTAATTCTGACCGCAGGCAGCCATTTTTTACAGACGCTCATAAACATGAACAACAGAAGCGAAGCTTAATACCTATGCTCTAAATGTCCATAAATAATGATGCAAATTTGTGCCACCAGCCTAGACTCATTTGCACCTATTTGTCGTTTCACTCCTTCCTTTCCTTTTTATTTTATTCTCCCTTGGCTTCAGCTAATGCTCCTAATTCAAGACTTTTTCCTAGAAGGTCCATTTAATTGTGTCCAATAAATTAAGTAGCCCCGAAAGGAATGTTTTAGCAGGTTGCACATAAAAGCTAAGCTAAAAAGTTCCAAATTGAGAGGCTCTTTATTTATTCTTTGAAAGTAGCGCTCTGCAACATATTTATGTCAATATTTCTTACCCTCATCGCTCAAATGACAAAGTGAAAGGTGAGACAAGACTGGTAAATGATTTACAGTAAGAGTAAGGAATACTTTAGATTGGTGAGGGGTTTCTCCCTCCAGCTCCATCTTCTGTAATGAAGTGTAATAATCCATTGGGGTAAATAGAAACTGTCATGTCATGTGCGTCAAAACATCAAGACAGTAAGCAGAAGTTTGGCTACTGTAGCCGACAAACACACACAGAAACATTCAGAGTTCATAGTTGACGTCTTTCTAGTTAGCGTGCTAAAGTCAGTGCACCATTATTTTACAGTAAAAGTATTCCCAATTGTTGTTAATGATATTTCTTTTGTGTTTCACAATACATTGCAGTGCAATGTAGTATTTAGAAATTCTGTAAGGCTCTACTCATCGCCAATGCACAGTCGCGCTTACTTTCCTACATTCTCAAACAGGAACTTGCATGAATATTTCACACAGGGATTTGGTTCAGGAAGAGCTAGTGGCAAGTTAAAATTAAACACCGACAGTTGATTAAAAATTCAGATTATTTGCACGAGTAATAATCTTTTCGTAGAACAATTTCACTGTGGGAAATCATCAGGTCCCTCACAGCTGGAACGGGCGACTGCTAGTATTTTATCATGGCATC
Organism: Festucalex cinctus; assembly: GCF_051991245.1. Classification (NCBI taxonomy): domain Eukaryota; kingdom Metazoa; phylum Chordata; class Actinopteri; order Syngnathiformes; family Syngnathidae; genus Festucalex; species Festucalex cinctus. Next base: position 18,742,472 of record NC_135413.1, on the reverse strand, counting down.
AAGAGAGGGAATCAGAGTGATGACTTGTATGTGTTTATAACACTTGCCTCACCCGGTCACACCAGATAGTGACTGGCTTTCTGGTTGACTGTACTTTATTTTATTTTCAGGTCTTGATTTCTTTTCATTGTAATCATGTACTATACCTTAAATAGCAGCACGGTGACGACAAGTTAGCACATCTGCATGACAATTCTGAGGTTGGCTGTTCAAATCCGGGCTTTGGCATTCCTGTGTGGAGGATCTCACAGAATTTAGGTCAGCGGCAAGGATACACTCTGGACTGATCCCAATCAATCACAAGACTGACACGTTGGGGCAGATATGCATTTCCTTGCTTGTTTATTTAGTTATATATTTAAGGATCCCAATTAATCTCTACCAGTGCGTGTTCCCAGATAGAACATGGCGAGAGTTGTGACTTTTTTACCTCTCGTCTCATTTTTCACTCCCGTAGACCTCGGAGCGCTTATTGAGTGAATACCGACAGGCCTTTCCCAACCCATCTCTCTCTTTGGTCATTGTTTTTCATGTATCTTGAGCCCGTTAAGTGTAATTTTGTTGCTATATACCTGTGCATGTGCAATGACAATAAATATGATTATAATTCTGATACACATGTTTGATGGGGATCTCGGTTATAATGAACATTTTGTTGTTTGACACAGCTTGTCACAGGAAGAGTATCAGAGCAGCTGCAGCTGTGGCAGTGTTGGACTTAAATCAATATGGCTGCTGGGGGGGGGGGGGGGGGGGGTCATCTGCTGCACCTCATCCAGTGAGTTAAAATTGCACTGGAGGAGAAGTGCCTCTTTGATGGCGCAAGTAAGGAATGCAAGAACTTTTAATGCAGTAGTGCTGATGCTCAGTATCTCTGTTATTTAATATAGAGCCTTTCAGAAATGCTGGCCCATCTTTTCTTTTGGTGCACAAACGCAAGGAGGTAAAGTTAATTTAGAAGGATGCACAGTGTGATAAAAAGAGACAGACCTTCCAGTGAAAAATACAGCAGAAATGTCAGGTGTCTTTTTCAAGGTTATGACCATCCATTATGTCATTATAAGAATCCATACTGTGTAATGCATGACAGCTTTTACCCATCAGTCACTCAATAATGCATCAATAGTTGGCAGTGTTCTGTGCTTAATAGGAAGCAAGCTCATAAGCACGTCATAACATAATGGCATCCCATGTTAATGTGTTATATTATTATTATTATTATTATTTTTTTACTATATCGCTAAGTCATCATCGACCACAATCTGTTCGGAGATGCTGGTTGACCTCTAATTTGTTATGAATTAGAATAGATCGGAAATTGTACGAAATTAATCAGTTTTGTTGTCAAACATTTTTTTCTGTTGACTGTAATTGAAGTGTAAAAGCAAATGCTGTTAATAGTAACATATAAACAGGTACCGTAAAACCCACAACTGGGGGAATGTGTTTTGGGCAGATGAAACAACAAATGAGCTTTTTAGCAATGGCAAATGAGAAGAAAAAAGTAAAAAAAAAAAAATAATAATACGACAAAAGGAGCACTGCGCCTTCCGTGAAAAATGGAAGAGGCTTGAGCATGTTCTGACACTGAATTGCTGCATCTTGCACAGGGTGTCTTTAAAGTGTGAAATCTCAGGTTTAGCAAGGAATTCTGGAACTAAAACAAAACCTTCCTGTATGAAAGGTGTGAAATATGCAGTCTGGAGAAGGCACTCTTTAAACCTGAGACAGCTGCAGCTCAGAAGGAGTAGGCCAAAAATAATGTCATCAGATGTTGTCTCATTAATGCTTACAGGAAACAGTTGCATGCCAAAAGCTTTTTTTATTTTTTTATTTTTTTATTTTTTTATTGTATGTATGTGTGTGTTGGACAAAAATAAAGCAATGCCTGATTTTAAATGGTTAATTTAAAGTAATTTTTCATTTATTCAACTGACAATTCATTTGTCAGTTTCAAGTCATTTCATTGACCATTATTATTATTATTATTATTATTATTATTATTATTATTAATTAAATCAATCAATCAATAAATACATTGGAGAACTGTATCAACAAAGTTTATACAAGCTTTTACTGTGGTGATGATAGTGATTATGTGCCACTTTTTGGAAGTTAAGAGTGATAACACAGATGTTTTATAGATTTTTTTTTCTTTGTTTTTGCTTTAAAGCAATAGACCATCCATCCATCCATCCATTTTCTTGACCGCTTATTCCTCACAAGGGTCGCGGGGGCTGCTGGCGCCTATCTCAGCTGGCTCTGGGCAGTAGGCGGGGGACACCCTGGACTGGTTGCCAACCAATCGCAGGGCACAGCAATAGACCACTTAAAATTAATTTTCCCGCATTCAATTAGGCATTGCGTATCAAAATAAAAGTGCAAATATTGCTGGCATCTTATTCCCTGATGTTTTTTCAAACTGATTAAGTACCAAAATAAGAACATACCCTGGGTAGCACCGTCATCCAGTCACGTGGTCATGATGATGTATCCGGTGCTTAAACAGCAGCTACCTTTGTTCGTTCATTTGATTGGCGAGTTTGCTGACGTAATGGGCAAGAAAAATGCTGTTTTCTATTGCCAAAAATACTGTGCTAATTCTGATCGGCGTAATCTTCTATATGTCAGGTTTCATGTCCTTCCTTCGCGGGGTGGGTAGCCGATAGCCCATACACGCCCGTGCAAGCCGTTGAAGTCACAGGACGGCCATCTTGCTCCTCCCATATCACGAGCAGACTACTATATAAACTATACGGTATGGTGTAGATGCCACGGACTTCCGACTTCCCGGTTTCACACATCATGTGCCAATTTATGGGTAAAATATTTTTTGTAAAATGTTCTTTTATTAACTCATTTGCTCCCAATAACTTATAAATACGTTTTTTTTTTAAATGTGGTAAGTGTCCCAAAGACGTATTTATACGTTTTGTTTTGTTTTTTATGCTAGACTATACAGAAGGCTTTGATGCAGCCTCTCAACTGCAAAGAACGGTTGCAGAAATGGTAGTTATTACACAAACAGCCAGCAGGTGGCAGCAGAGCAAAGGAGATCAACCGGGGCCATGTTGAAAAAAGCTCAATTAGTTTCAATTCTAAATAGATTTGTGAAAATAGATTAAATTTAGCTCTATTCTAATGGTAATTGCTGCAAAACAGAAACAGATAGAAATACAGTTTCTGATGAAAGAAGAGACTTTAATCTTTCTTTTGATAGGTTCCATGTTTTTATAGCAATAGAACACAATATTGTGTGGGCCTTTCAAAATCAGTCAAAATCCAGTAACACAGCTGGGAGCGAACGGGATTGCTTTTGTGAAAATGACTTTGAGTGAATGAGTTAAAAATGCCTTCTTTTTAATCTGGTTATTATTATCCAGTTTTCTTAAACTTTCATTTTGTTGAATGGTAGTGGCATTTGCATTATTTTTAAGGCCAAATTTAACTTCCCTCCTCCCTTTTTTCTGCCCACTGCTTGTTCACGTCATAAACACACAAAGCGCTACTCCCTCGCAACCTGTGAAAAGCAAGAAGCCTCAAGCAAATTAATGTTTACACTCTCTATGTATTTTTCACACAAAAAAGGCACAACTGTCATCATACAACACTTAAGCTGGTCGAGTGCAAACACACACTCAACCCAGAACTGTATATTCATGCCCGTTGTGAGTGCTCTCATCAATGTGTGCATGTGTCTACATGAGTATGTATCAATTTCCCTGACACTCAGCCACGTGTTTTAAGGCTGGCTTATGGCACAGTGGTGTGTATTACGGATGAATTATTAACAATGCTGTCAGCCTGATGCCCACGCTGCCTAACCTCACATGCACTCCGGATTTAGTATGCATCATCAAATACATTAGGCAGCCCATTTTAGACTGGCTCGAAATAGAAAAAGAGAGGCAAAAAAATCTGGGAGTCGTCTGCTTTGTTGTGCAACATAAAAATGATCTGACGGGCCTTTTCTCTCTGCTGTAAGTGCAGAGAAATGTAGCAGAGCAAAGAAAGTGTCTACGCATTAGAGGTTTTAGGAAAATGCGTGTCCTCCTCTTTGTTCTCTTAAAGCCCTCATACCTGACTTCCTGTGCGCTGTGTTAGTAAAGCATTATGCTGTTTCCATTATTTGATTATGTCTGCCATGGCATCTGGGAGCTTTGAGCAGGAGGTCCATTCAATTACCCTTTTATGGCATTGAAATAGCACTATACTTTGAAGTTTTTCTACTTACGTAGGCATGTATACGTCATATTAAGTCCCTCTTTTTTTTTTCTTCTTCAATTTAATTCGGCTCCATTTTTTGACTTACTTGCTTTTTCTCTTCCAGTCTGTTCACTGCCACTATTTCTTTCCACAGTCATGTATTTATTGTAGATATTGGTTTTGCTATTCCCACTGCTGTGCTTAACCAGTAGTGTAATCTTTTATTTGTCTTGAAGGGGGAAACGTTCCTATTTGTTCTTGATTTTGGGAATGCATGCTTATAAATGACTTTTTTTCCCCCGAACAAACAAGGAAAAAGAAGAGCAAATGGGCTCAATGGTAATCGGGAAGCGATCCAGTTATTGATGACAGATTATACATATAAATCATGCAGACTCTTCTGTTCCAAATGGCTAAATTTTACCACAAATCTTGGATGTGTTCATTGACATTTATCCTATTTCTCCATGCTTGTCTTTTCGTCATGCCTAACAGAGTTTCTGAGCGAGAGTGCACTCTCAAGTGGAGTGCTCTCTGCTCTCATATCTAAGAAATCCACTCGGGAACGTGACATTTCAGCATATTTCCAGAGCGTTTGCAAATGTGTGCAAGTTGGAGCTGATAAGAAAACTTGTGCACGATCCTCTTTTAGTGATTAATTCCAATGACATTCAGAACTCCTTGATAATGACATCCAATATCAAGAAAATCATAAGCACGTATATGACCATTTGTTTGCATTTCCTTTTGCTTTATCTCTATAAATGTGTTCACTTCTTCCTTGCTTGTAAATGTTCATTTTTGCTTCAAAAAGAAATTACATACATCAACTTTATTCATAGTCAAGATTGGTTCAAAACTGTAATTGGCAGATTTGGTTATTCAAGCCAGTAGTAGAACTCATCACCCGAACAATGAAAAATGAACTGTACATCTCAGATAGTAGCCATCAAATTACAAAAATGGTCAATCAACCATTTTTCAAACAATAATGACGAAAGGTTGCGTATGCTGCTAACTAGCTACCTTACCTTTGCATGCATGAACATTAAACGTTCATTTACAGGACAGTGATCTACTGAATGCTGTGCTAAATGCTTTTTCCATTATACATTCAACATTCATCAGGTTGAAAAACTGTTGTTTGCTGTTGTTGAACAGCATGTTTGTGTTGTATATCTGTGTGCTTTATGTCCTGAAAAAATAATAATAATAACATTTTGTCATGCCGTTTATATTCGTCAAAAACTTGCATTTGACTCTCGGTTCACTTTCTTTGTCAGCCTGTTCAGGGCTTTGACTACGCCAAGAAACACATGGGTCGAACTGGAGACGAGACCATCTCTTTAAACAAGGACACTTTAGTCCTGGGACTGCCTGTGCGAGACGCCCCGCTGTCAATGTCATTGGATAAGAAGGTGTACCAGGATGGCACTGCCAACAAGAGGCCACCATCTGCTGACATACACAAAGGAGGGTAAGATAACAACTGTCCTATGATACACACGCACTGTTCTCAGCTTGATGTGCTATGCTGGAACAGCTGCTATTGTCACCCAACAATGCAATTACAAAAGCCAGAGCCTTTCAGCAGAAGCACACATGAGTGTTTGCTAAGACCGGGTGAAGCCTTGAGATGAATCAGACAGATTGATGTGATCGCACGATAAGTCCAGTGTTAACAAGTGGCTGTCTGCACACACTTACAGCAGAACACATGCATTTGCTGGATTTAAATGTTATCAGATCATTAACTTTTCACAGGTGGTTACTGTGACAGGCTGCTTGTGTAAGTCTGTGTGTGTTTACCAGTTACAGTTTGGGCAGGAGAAAATCAGTCTGGGTAAAGGGCATCGACTCACTTTGTCTTCCTTGCCTGCTTGCCCATAGAACCCACTGGGCATGTGTGTAGATTGGATGTTATGAAAATAACACTGTGTTTACCCTCGAAGGAATAACAGTTGTTCGCAGTTGCTTTGATACATTTCCCAGATTAGAATAGAAATTCTCATAACTACTTGTTAAATCTTCACTTCATGTCCATTGTTCCCATTAAAAAAGACTTTTCCGTTTATTTGAACAATTTCAATTTGTCTGCTGTTTATGACATTATCTCTTTTACTGCCACACGTTATCAAAACGTTATCATTCACGCCATCCTTGAAAACATTCTACTTCATCAGATTTCGTCATGTTTCATTGTAATTTGGCAGCCCATTGAAGAGATACAATGCTGCCATCTGGTGGCCATAGTTAGTGAGTGTTTTCGATTCTACAACCCATTGACCAGGCAGCCCTGCACTTAGATGTTGCACTGCCCATTGCTTAAAAAAACAAAACAAAACAAAACAAAAAAAACGTAGTTGACGTCATCTAACGTTTATGGCGGTATACAACGTGATTTTATTAATCGTGATTAAACGTTTTTGGCAGTCAAAGCGTTATGAATTATCATTATCGTTATAATGGGTCTCTATTGAATTGTTTCACCCCCACAACATTTTGGCTTTAGTTCATCGTATAAGTCCTTACATGCAACAAGTTGTCATGTCAAGCACATTTGTATACATTTTCATTAAGCCCAATTCACACTGTCTGAGGAACGGATGCGGTGCGTTTTCCGTCCGGACGCCGCAAGGATAGAACACATTCAAGTCTATGTGTCAATTCACACCAGCTGCGGTGTGATGCGTCTGCGGTGAGGAACGACCGCGGCGATGTGGAAGGTTTCCACAAGTTCTATTTTTTCCGGACGCTGCATGCAAATTTTCATGATGCTGAAAAAATGACACGAGCCGGACAGGAAGTCGGGCGTCTCGCATCAAGGTAAATCCGATATATTTCAAAATAAAACAGTTTGCAAACTTGTTTTTTGGGGAGGGAGGTTAGCTAGATACATAGCATAGCATAACATGAGTTGGACAATTAAGACAAGAAATGAGCTCACATAAATTAAACGTGACTAAATAACACTATTTAAACAGAAAACGTACTTACCCATGGTAGAAACTAGTCCCAGAAACGATGTCCAAAAAGCATATCGATGTGACAACAGGCAAATGTGGCTATTGTTTACAAAATAGGACTCTATATACATTGTTGTTATCGTGTGAACTCAACTCTCCAGCGCGAACCCCACGTGATCTTGTGGTCCGGCGGGTGCAGATTTCCGGACACGCAAAGCACGCGGTGTGAATTGCAGTCAGTCCTTGCAGAAGTCGTGCAGAAGTCGTACGGAAAACGCACCACGTCCTTTCCGCAGGCAGTGTGAATTGGGCTTTACACTTTTATTTGATTAACAGGTAAATTTTGGTTATCTTTAATGAAGCGGAATCAACCAGTTTTCTAAAATGGTTCAACGCAAGAAAATATATTTATTGTGATGTGGATGACAAAAGCAAAGGAAAACTGTAATTCCTACAGTACTGCATGTATATTTTCCCAAGGCAGAGTGTATTAGTTCACTTTTCTACCTTTTTTCTTTTTTTACTTTACATTATGCAGTGTTGTCTTTTCCTTTATGTATTGCAATGACATGATCGATCAACAAATTACAGCGCAAACAGTAAATGTGAATCTTGTCCAGTCTCTTATGCAATCAATTTTCCAGATACACTAAGGCATAACTTACAATTCAGAATCATTCCTATGACAATGTAAGCTGCAGTTTATATCGTAACATCGGAGTACACTGTTATATTGACAACATAATGAAGCAGTTCAAGCGTTTCATGCAAATACAATGACACAAAGACTTTTCTTGACTTGACTAGTCTGTAACATCCATTCATCCATCCAATATCTATCCCACTATTCCTGATTAGGATCGTGGGTGTGCTCAACCCAATCACAGGTGACTTTTGGACAAAAGAGTACACTCGGAGGTAGTTGCCATTTGTACCTCTAGGGAATTGAAATACTTCAATTAACCTAACTTGCACGTTTTTAGAATACCTGGAGAAAACACACGCATGTATAGGGAGAACCTGCATGCCCGAGGTCCAAGTTGAGATTTATACATCTTAAATTCAAACCTCTGAAATCTGGGTAAACCTTTTAATGATACATGTATTTATTTTTGAATGAATGGCGACTAAATTATTACTTTGAAAAGAATATCACCTCATCACTCAGTATATGATATGAAGAGTTGACGCTGTAGACGAAACAAAAGAAACACTGCCGCCTCTTCACATTTTACCATTTGATTCAAAAGCATCATTCATTTCAGTGATCTTAAGATCTTCGGTAATAATTTAAATGCGACACCACTCACTATTTTATTTTTTTTTTAAATCTTCTTCTACATCCTATTTTCTTTTTCTGCTATACCGCACTTACATTTTTATCATTTATCATACTGCCTCTACAGAGCACCAGAGTGGGCTTATGCTTTGGTTTTCAAAATTACCTTGGGCTCTTCTTTGTGGAGTTCTATCCGTGCTTGCATAATAATCTGGCTTCCTCCCACATTCGGAAAACATTCAGGATTGGGTAATTGCAGATTTGAATATAGCTGAAATTAGAAGCCGGAATAATTAAATTAAAAAAAAAATACATACATCTAAATAAATAAATCAATAAATAAATAAATACATAATTGTTGATATTTGCCCTGCATTTGATAAGTAACCAGTCCAGGGTGTTACCCCGCTTGTCGCCCAAAACCAATTATAGGTTCAGCGTCAACTCACAAGCGACCCTCATGAGGACAAGCAGTAGAGAAAATAGATGGCTTTTTGCGGGATGAAAACCATTCACTGTAGAATGTAGTTAAGAAAGCAGCATGCTCTGATGAATACAGAAAATTCTAAGGTAATGCTAGCTAAAGTTTTCTACATTTCCTTATATTAAAATACAGTCCAACACTTCCCCACCTTCACTTTTGCTCTTTCCTAAAGGAAGCCTCAAATGAGATGCGTTTTGCCTCCTTACACAAATGCAAATTGAAAAACAGGCACACAAATCAGTCTCATATTTACACACCACTAAACGAAAATGCATCGGAGTGGGATTAGTCGTGCTTTGCCCCTTGAGGATAATAAACACATGTATATTTATAACCTTGGCTTTCGCCATGCCGGAGGGAGAGGAACAATGACGACCGTATAAAATGCTGGCATAATCGGCTTTACCAAACCATGTAGGGAACGCATTTTCCACCATCTATATATAGAGACAATTACAAATCTTCAAGATAATGCTGCAGTGGGAATATCAAGATGATAGTTGCGGACTTCTTTATAGATGGATATTACATACATACAGGCTTGATGCATGAAATTAGAAAGAGGAACAAAGAACTTCCAATACGCTTTTCACAATAAAACAATACAGTCAGTCAGTCAGAGTCAAGCTTGCTCTTTTTTTTTTTTGTCTAGCTGCAGAGTGTGGGCAGAGTGCTACGACATTTGCAATTCACACAGTCTAACATTCTCACAGTATAATCGCAGTGGAGATTGGGAGCAGGTCGGCACTAGACCACGGTGGATTGGTTGATGCACATAACAGCTTGGATTAGGAGCACGAGGCGCCGGACATAAGATTATTATTATTATTATTATTATTATTATTATTATTATTATTATTATTATTATTATTATTATTATTATTATTGTTGTTGTTGTTATTATTTATTTTATTTTTTTCAATGGGGGTGACATAAAAACATACAGTATATGCACATGCACATTGCTCCACCTGCTGCATCTTCACTTGTGGAGTGAATGTGTGGAAAGCAGCACATACGGTGTATTTTCAGTGGGGCTTTAAATCAGGTCAGCAGAACAGTTTGTCTTTCTCATTGAACCATAACAAATTGTTTGTCTTGAGATAGTTTCTGACAACGGCTTTCCAGGTGGAGTCACATTTATTCATTTTACTACATCAGTGATAATTTCGTCAATGAAAAATTTTCGCCAGATTTTTCGTCACCATTTTTTTTTTCGGAAGAAAATGAAATGAAAACAAAAATAGAAGTCATTCATTGAGACAATTAGATATCTAAAACGAAAACTAAAACAACACAGTGGTGAAAATTCACAAAATCCAATCAGAAGAAGGAATGAAAGGTGGGCGGGACAAAAGAACTGCTCAGAAACTGTTCGCTGCACTTTAATGTTCAAACACGTTTCGATCCATTGTGCAGCTGTAAGATTAATTTCGGGTAATTATCCACTATTTTTTATTTTTTTTTAATTTAGGGTAAAAACTAAGTTTTAAGACAGCATATTATTGTCAGTTCAACATGTTTCATTGAAAAAAGTTTAATAAAGACACCGTTGCGTTAGATCTGTCTCGGTGTGTTATGTATGCTGAAGGAAAACATCGACTAAATTGTTAATTTAGTCGACAAAAATTGCTCTTTGTTTTTGTTGACTAAAATTGGATTAAAACTAAAATCCAATCAGATGACAAAATTATGGCTAAAACTAATTAATTTAGTTAAAAGACTATAACTAAAAGTAAATAAAAAATTCTTGTCAAAATTAACACTGAACCACATCCTCTATTCGTTATGCGAGGCACAAAAAGAGCAGAAGAAACTTTACAGCGAAATGATGATGGATCCTGTTGCTATTCTTCCCGGCATTCTCCAAGCAAATTCACATGCATTGTATTTATTCTTTTACGCCTTTGACCAGGTGACTTAAAATGTGACTCCATAGTATCGACCGCTACACAGAACACAGTGTGTATTTGTGTGTCAAGGTGTTAGCCTAGCCTGGGGCACTGATGTCTGATCTACAGAATATGTGCACGTCACACCACCTGTAGATGAGATGGGTCTGTCACATTGTGTGCCTACTGTGGCTTACATGGCTTGAGGCTGTGTGCGCTTGCGTGTGTGCGTGTGTGTATGTTGTGGGGTCTTTACACGGTTCACATGCCTGGTGTCTCTGAGGCAAAAGACAAAAACAAATACAAAAGGTCAATTTTTTGACTACACATAGTAGGCTTCTCCATAATGTACATTACAGTATGTACTGCCTGTACTATGTATAGTGGGGCAGCAATAGAAGGACAGACAGACAATTATTTTGTATGTCACACTAATATGTGTAAAAAAGATACAGCGCTGAAGAACTAAAAATTATAATATTTGTAAAAACTGGTAAAATTAAAAGCCCAGTCTGCCGGTTTCACTCAGGAAAAGGCACTTTTTAAATACAGGATTTAAACAAACAAACAACTTTTCAATTTACAGATATGGGCTTCTCTTAATGTCTGGTGGTGATTTTGTCCTAAACCCCCACCCCACCAGCCTGTATTTTGCCATTTTGTGTTTTGTGTAAACAGTGGGACGTTTCTGTGGGAAGACAGTGTTTACACCCCTCCAGCCAATCGCATGCGGGGGGGGCACAAACCGGGCCGGGGGGTCGTGTCGCAAACGGGGCCGGGCAAATTTGTCGGCTGCGTGACATCCTCCCGCGGCAATTTGACAGCACGCACGGATTATTGTTTTTTTTTTTTTCCACTCACTCACTCACTCACTCACTCACTCACTCACTCACTCACTCACTCACTCACTCACTCACTCACTCACTCACTCACTCACAGAAGCTTACATGTGTGAATGAGTGAGTGAAAAAAAAATCGCCGCGGGAGTGACGTGACTGACGTCACGCAGCCGACAGATTTGCCCGGCCCCGTTTACGACACACCACCCCCCGGTCTGCGATTGGCTGGAGGGTAGTAAACACTGTATTTCCACAGAAACGTCCCGCTGTTTACAAAACAAACTCAAAATGGCAAAATACAGGCTGGGTGGGTGGGGGTTTAGGGAAAAAATCACCACCAAACATTAAGAGAAGCCCAGATCTGTAAATTGAGAAGTAGTTTGTTTGGTTAAATCCTGTATTTAAAAAGTGAAATTTCTTGAGTAAAACCGGCAGACTGGGCCTTTAATGACTTTCATTTGCATTATCATGCTAGAAGCACTTGCTTTCTGTAATATAAAAAATTCTCAGAAAAAAATTCTACAATTCCTGTTTTTTGTTTTTTTTTGTTTTTAATTGTGTACATTGTGAAATAATTCAGGTTTTTAGTTGAGGCTTTTTAATTGTTTGCTTTCAGCTTTTCAAGAATCCTGTGGTTATTTTCCTCCAAAACGATGCCATAAAAAACAATACTGCTTAAAAGGGTAATTACAAGGCTGCAAGTGTGAAACAACACACCAAGAAAATCTGTTAGTGTAGTTAATTGTCCCTAATACAGTCTTTGACCTCTTGATTCTTCTGTTTGGACTGCGTTTAATTGGGTTGCATAAATAATATTCAATATGAATAACATTGTATTATTATGAGTCCATCTAACTATCCAAATATTTTAAATGTGAAATGAGAATTATTTTTTTTAATGTGTTTCCAATATTATGTGCCCTTACATGCCTGAGACTCAAAAACCCTCCCCTGCCTTCTGCAACCCTCTCTGTTACCATGGCTACTACAGGCGGTTGCCAAGCGAGGATGGTTCAATGTCGAGTAACAGCTCCGGGAAGCTGAACGCCAGCAAGAGCTCGTCGGCCCGAAAGACAGCCACTGGCAGCAGCTGCAAGAATGGCAAGGAGGATTTGCACAAAAGGAGCACCAATGGTAAGAGAGCGGGTCAAAGGGGAACAAAAGAAACGGAGGAAAAAAGATGTGGAAGGCTGATGAGTAAATGAGGGAGAAAGAAGCAAAAAAAAAAAAAAAGAGAGACAGATGGTGAAGAAGTCTGTATCTCCACTGTTTCTGCCCACGACAGTAGGATGCTAATTAAAGAATATAGTAACCACTGGTACACTGACCCATCTCATGCCACGCATTTGTTACACTTCATTTGATGACATCTTGCCCAAAGGATAATTCCTGTGAACTAATGAAGCGAATATGATCAAAAGACATTCATTCATACAGTGACTCAGTCTGCCTGCTGCATCATGGAGCTTGTCGGTGATGACACACACTGACAGCAACATCAAACAAAACATTATACTTGAGCTACAATAATACCATTCAATTGTCTTATGGATCTTAGGGACAGACAGATTCTATTGCATTAACATTGCTCTGATTGACTGTTTGAGCCTTTCTGAGCCATTATTGTTGTTCATCTCTTACACCTCAGTACTTTTGGTGTACACAGTGATTTGTGTGATTTATAGTGTTTGTACACGCAAATGAATGAATACAGAGGAGTGAAGAGGTTGAGTAATTGTCTCATTTTCTCACTATGTTTCAGAGAGCCTTGGCTGGTCAGAAGTAGCGATAAAGTGGGGGAAAAAAGGGATGAAGGATATTAGTGAACAAAATCGTTGCTGTCAGAGATGAAGCGATAAAAAAAGTCACAATAAAAAAATGAACACAGAACTGATAAAGTAGAAACAGCTAGAATATGTTTTTAGTGCAAGCTAATGTGCACAATTTTGTGCAGGAGTGTGCCTAAATTCTACACATCCTACTGTATTCCTATTTCACAGTAGCTTTTATTCAATGACAAAATTGGTTGTGTTTTTTTGTGACAGTTTCAAGACTCTTTAATTTACTAACACGTTAGATTTGATTAAGAGATGTAATATTTTTGTTTTATAATAGAAAGTAATTGCTGGCTAACAAGGGCAGGCACAGCAATGTTTATTATTTTTTATCTAATATTCTAGTTTAAGTGGCAATAGTAAACATTAAATGGTGTTTATGTTTCATATTTGTCAAAAAGCAGGCAAGGAAAGATTCGCCATGTTTACTCTCTATGTCAGGGGTGTCCAAACTACGGCCCGGGGGCCATTTGCGACCCGCCGTCCATTTTTCAGTGGCCCGCGGCATATGCTAAAAATGGCATTTGACTCAGTTCAAATATTTATAATACATTTAATTTTAATACAAGTGCTATTAAAGGTTATTTTAGTTTACAAAAAAACGAAATAACTAAAACTAGAATTCAAAAAACAATTTTGTTAACAAAAAAAACAAACGAAAATGCTTTTTAAAGAACGAAAACTAACTGAAATTACATTTTATGTTTACAAAACTAACTAAATCTAACTATAATGTCCTTCGTTTTAGTCTTTGGTAATTAATGAATGCATGAGACTTTGCAAATGACTTTAAATGTAATTTTTAGTAGATTTATTTTCATCTAAACCAGAATAATGACATTTGAAAGTATGTCACATAGACGTGACATCATCTAGCAGCAACCAATAGAAAATCACCTTCAGACGAAGTGAAATGCACGTTTTTTTGTTTACTATCAAATGACATTTCTCGGCTTTTCAAAAAAAAAAAAAAAAAAATTAAAAAAATAATCTACACGACAAAAAACTAAAAGCTGCCTTGGTCTTTTTTTAAATATTGCGCACAAGTAATACGCTTTTTTTTTTTTTTTTAACTAAAACTAATTAAAGAACTAAAACTAATAAAAACTAACAGAACCACCCTGAAAACTAATTAAAACTAACTGAATTTAAAAAACAAAACTCAAACCAAAATAAAAACTATAATAACACTACTGCCATATTACACATAAATTGGTTTATGTACTGTAGCATTTTTCTAAATATGCAAAAGCACAAATAAATTATTTGTTCATAATCATTCTGATTTTCTGTGTGTGGCCCTCAAATGAAAAAGTTTGGACACCCCTGCTCTATGTAGATAAATACTGTTAGCAGCATTTGACGTTTTTATGTAAACATGCACTTGCTGTTACATTAAGATTTGTTAAAAAGGGAGAGTGTTAGCGTCAGCATGAAACAGACAAAAAGAAAGAGGCCGTTTTATCATTATTAGTGTCCTTAAGCACGATACATTAACTTCAAGTTACTTCTGGTACTACACAGCAGTGTTTGAATGTGTTCAGTTTGAAAACTATATTCCACTAGATATACAAAATCACTTCAGGTTGCACTGGCTGTTTTCCAATCTGATTCACAATTTCTACAGTTTACGTTGCTATGTGTGCTAACCTCGGCCGTCACGGAAGTAAGGTGCAAGGCAGGCAGCGCAGCAGCCAGGATGAATTGCGGTTGTGTGGGCTTGAGGTTGAGTTGATGGCAGACTTTTTTAGTCCTACAATGAAGCTGTCTGCTCACTGATGTCAGGCAATGAGTCATCGGAGTTCGAGTATACCACAACGCGGTCCATCTGCTGCTGCCTGCAATAACATAACATGCACATGTACATTTAATACTGAGAAGCCCTTAACTTGAAAATATATTACACAACAAAGCTATGGTTATACATAAATTGTTATAAGGCAGTGTAGAGTAGATTGACTGCAGTAGCATATACCACATCATGTCTCCCCATCTATTTCCAGCAACTTATCCTGTTCAAGCTTTCAGAAAAGTTGCAAACTATCCCAGTGGACTGTGGATGAAAGTGAAACTCTACCCTGGTTGTCCCACTCAATCAATCACAGTGCACACATATAGAGACGGACAACTTTTTACATTCTTCAATCCCACAGTCACTGCACAAATAGTACCGTACTATTATTACTAATGATCTGCATTAGTCTATGTAACACTTTGATGGGATTATCTAGAATAGAATATTCATAATGCTAGAAGACAGCAGAATCCTTTAGAATGGTAAAAAAATAAAATAAAATAAAATAAAAAAATAAAAATAAGTGTTTCCTTAAGTGTTCAATACGTCGGATAAGAATGCTTTTCACAATGTGAAAATAATGAAGTTGAGAAAAATGTTAATTGTCATCTCCAACACATTTTTTTTGCCAAATTATTTGGTTATTACAAGCCAGAACAACTACAAAAATAGAAACAAATATATATATGTTCACTTAATTTTAACTTCAGTTTTCATACTATGCTACAACTCTTATTAACCACAGAGAAATTGATGCGTAACAAATATGGCAACTATTTTCTGTCTTTTTGACTGTAACATCGGAGTTGTCTGAAGGGACAGCTAACCTTCATCCTTAATCCTCCACAGACCCATACGATGATCATACAGGCTCTCTCCGGCTCATCACCATCAAGCCCTTGACAGCTCAGCCGACTTACTCCTACCCCTCGTCCTCCTCCCACAGCCAAGACTCCGTCATCCCGAATGGCGAGGTGAGTCTACATATAGATCGCTACAGATCGCTAGCTAATACGAATACTTTACCTCAGAGAAAATAATAAAACAGCTGTTTATTCATTTTGGGAGTGAATGGAGTTGTCAGAAAGCTGGTTTGTAATCTATTCATAAAGTTCGACTGACCTATCTGACTGTTTTGTTGACATTCCCTTTAGCGCAGCACCATCTAATGGATGCATAACGTAACCCCAGCCTCTACTGTAGCGCCTTATATATGGAAAATGTTTGAAAATATGTAATTCATTGAAGGTGCGCCTTATATATGGAAAACGTTCGCCAATATGTCGTACATTGGGGGTGCGCCTTATAGTGAGGTGTGCCTTATAGTGCGGAAAATACGGTGCACTTATTCATAACAAGCCTGACTTCAAACCCATCGAGCATTTTAGGGATGAATGAGCAGGGTCCGCTTATCCAATATTTGTGAAGTCCCACAGACATACTTTGATATATTGGTGAACATTTTCACACATGCACACAATCCTGTCGACATGGTGATGTGACGAGTCCGCTGGTCTGACAAAACTGTAATGCCATCATGTATCACAGCACATTAACATTTGGATCCAATATGGCACATATTTAAAGCCTTGTACTTAATATTTATATGCAAATCTGTCATAGCATGATGTTAAATGGTTTCATCTTGCCCTCTCCTGTTCTGTAGTAGCGTTTCATCTCGTCACCAGGATGCCTTGCACTCCTGACGAATTGAGTGGTTATTGCGGCAAACACTTGGCCTTCCAGTTAAATCTTAAACCTGTCACATTTCTCCCACCCGGTCTGTCATCTTTCACTCTTCAGCCTCACATTCGCCATCGCTATTACACTCCTCTGCAGTAAGACAGCAATTCACACTGATGACTCCTTAGCGCTCATTTTATTAGCATTACACTAGCTACATTCATGTACAGTAGTTCATCTTCATGATTGGAGCATATTGGTGCAAAATGTCATGTTTGGGGGACATTTTGTTTTATAAATTACAGTTTTCAGCCCCTAATATTTCTGGTGTATTGAGAGTCAAGCATATCCCTTGCAGGCCAATCATGGCGGGTTGAAGCAGAAGTCGGACATCGAACACTACAGGAACAAACTGCGCCAGAAAGCCCGTAGGAAGGGTTACGGAGAGTTCTCCCTTTCCGAGGGCGGCAGCCACGGTTATGGTCACAGCCGGCACAGTCGGCATGACAACGGAGTCAAGGAACCAATGACTGCAGAGGAAAAAAGGGCCTCCTTTGCTGGATGTCATAAAAGGTAATGAATGAGGTATTCTGAAGAAATATTCCTCATGTGAAATTTTAGAACGTCATCTTATGCATTGCATTGCAAAGTAGCCTTACACGCATCCCATACCATGCAAGCTAAAATAAATACGATGGTTCAAAATTGACTCTGCAGTCTTCACTCACGATAATAATAAAGTTGAATAAAATACGTTATATATAAATGGTCAGGCATTGTGTAAAATATTAATACTAAAAAAATGGCTTTTAATTTAAATCTCTAAGCTTTGAAATTTAATTTTTTCTGAACTATTTCACTAGTGTCCTGCATAAGGCTAAATAATATTTTTGGAATCATCAAATTTGAAGGTTATTAAATATCATTATCCAGGCTGACTACGACATTGCTTTATTCTATCTAACTACCACACACATTTACTTCTACTATGGCTGCGTGGCTGGTCTGCCGCTGTACTTGGTGGTTTTATAAATCTCCTAAAACTAAGTGATGTAACCGTAAGACTTGCATATTTACATGCAGCTGCAACATGCGGCTGTTATGGTTTTAATGCCATTTAAAGTACCTTATTTTCAACTGTATTGTTGAGACAAATCCTAGGGCCCGGCCTATATGGATTTTTATTTATTTATTTATTTATTTTAAGCCAATATTTGACGGGGAAAAAATGATTGCTGATTAATTGGCCCGATTAATTTAAAATATATATACTAAATGCATAGAATAACTTATTTTTTAAGACTCCCCTCCTAGCATTTCCCTTAAAATAAGGTAAATCTAATGGTAATTATAGTATAATTTTTTCCATTAGTTCATAATATACATATTTTGTACATAGAACACACAATAAAATGAGTAACAATAAATAAATAAATAAATAAATAAATAAAATTTGCACAAATATGCAGTAAACATCTTAAACAAAATCTTCATTCATTCACGTGATTGTAAAGCTTACATAGAATACAGTCAAATGCAAAGAATTACATTGAAGACAACAGTGTTTCAAGTAACAGAATACTTACCATTTAACCAGAGTTTTGCAATACAAGTTTGTCATCTTTTTGTCCAGCTGTGCTGTCTCAGTTTGAACACTTGGGGGCGCCATGTAAACAATGCTAACATCCACGAACATGGAACGCGCCAACACTCTGCCTATACAGTACTTGCTTTAGGCACTGGCATGTCATGTCTATCTGTTGTTTACATCTACAATGACAGTGAAGTCACTTGGTTCCCAGAATGCATTGCACAGTGCAACGCATTGAATTATTAGGATGTTAATCCTTGTCATATATGTGTTTGTGTTACCAGTAGTTCATTGAATGTTTTTTTTTTTTTTTTCTCGCCACCTCAACGTGTCAGATATTCCCACCCAAGGGAGCCCACCTATTGGAGCAGGCAGTCCCTGAGCAGCCCCAGCCCTGTGGAGACAGAAATGGACCTTCTGGTTCTTCGAGAGAGAGCCAGAAGAGGCATCCGCAACAACGGCTATGATGTGAGTATGCAAAGAGTGCATGAGTCATTTTATGAAGCCAGGTCAACGTGCTTTATTGCAAAAAAGACTATTTAGGCTCATGTTTTTTTTTGGTGTTTTTTTTAACTCATTTGCTCCCAATAATGTTTAAATGCGTTTTTTTTATGTTTTAAGTGTCCCAAATACGTATTTTTACGTTTTTTCGTTGTTTTTTTTTGTTTTCTGTTTTTTTTTAATGATAGAGCATACAGAAGGCTTTGATGCAGCCTCTCAACTGCAAAGAACAGTTGCAGAAATGGTAGTTATTACACAACCGGCCAGCAGGTGGCAGCAGAGCAAAGGAGATCAACCAGGGCCATGTAGAAAAAAGCTCAATTCCTTACAATTTTAAATAGATTTGTGAAAACTGATAAAACTTAGCTCTCTTCTAATGCTAATTGCTGCAAAACGGAAACAGATAGAGACATACTTTTTCTTCCTGATGAAAGAAGAGACTATAATCTTTCTTTTGATAGGTTCCATGATTTTATTGCAATAGAACACAATATTCTGTGGGCCTTGCAAAATCAGTCAAAATCCAGTAAAACAGCCGGGAGTGAACGGGATTGCTTCTGTGAAAATGGCTGGGAGTGAATGAGTTAATGGCTTAATTGTATAAAAATGTCAGTGACTCGCATGCATTTCACCTGAATACCTTTCCCAATTTAAAATCTTTGATTCTGTTACAAACTGCGTTTACATATAGCGACTCAAGTCTGACCTTGAATCCACACTGACATTGAGTGACTCACACTCATGCAATAATGTGATGTGATGAAAACCTTGGTGGTGCAGGTAAAGTAAAGCACTGCAACTTTGCCCTAAGTGTTAATCTTCTCACAGCAGCGATTTTATGATTTTAATTCCTACTCTCCTTTTAAACTCACTTTTGAATCTGTAATTTTCCGAGGGCTCTTTCCAAATTAACTTTGAATACATTTAGAAAAAACAAGTGAACCAAATGAAAAAAGAAAGAAAATGTAAAATGAGACACAAAGAAATGGCAAAAGTTGGAGAAATGAAGACAAAGAGGAACTTTTTTTTTTTTAATGGGAGCAGCAGGAGTGACTGAAATCGTTTTCTGCTGCCTCTTGGCTGTAGCAACAGAGCTAACTTGCTGAATGTCAATGACTGCATATGATTACAGTCCATGGATTCAGATGGCGGACTGACCTGCATATGCCAAATTATTTGAGGAAGTGCTGTACAAGGAGAACAGTGCATTTTGGCCTGTATGTGTTTGGAATATACAAACATCGTATTTCAGTCTGTAGTTCACCTGCTTCATTCATGTGCAAGACTGATTTATTTATCTCTATTGTTGAAAATGTACACATACAGTGCATATATATATATATATATATATATATATATATATATATATATACATATATATATATATATATATATATATTCAACA
The DNA here is from genome assembly GCF_051991245.1 of Festucalex cinctus. Lineage (NCBI taxonomy): Eukaryota > Metazoa > Chordata > Actinopteri > Syngnathiformes > Syngnathidae > Festucalex > Festucalex cinctus. The sequence goes on along the minus strand of NC_135413.1, from coordinate 18,721,996 downwards.
GTACATTTTCAAACGTCTTATTTAGCTGTTTATATACTTGGTCTTATCAGTATCAATACAATTGGCCCTTATATTGTGTTATTAATTATTAGATTTTATTTACTTATTCGATTACTTATATTTCTTAATTTATTGTGCCATTTTGTTTACCTATTCTTATTGCATTATTACTCCATCTACAGCACTTTGTATGCAGCGATGGTTGTTAAAGTGCTTTGTAAATAAAATGAGTACTTTCAATTAATTGTCATAACATCCCAACTTTCAGTCCAAATGTGATAAAAACCAAGTTCGCATAACAGTCCGTCAACCCGTAACATGACTCCCCAATGTCTCCTTGTATAGCAGTTTATCATTAACAGCAATTAAAAACTTTTTGCAACATGACAAGGTGGCAAAAGGCTGAGAGAACAAGTCCATAAAAAGAATATATTTCCTGCATGCTAGCCACTCTGTAGCCGCCATGATAATGATTAAATCTGTTTTTTGACCTTACACACAAATCCTACCTTTCCTGGTTGATGTGGTTTGATTTACACGTTTTAACTGGAAAAACTAATCAAAGTTTTGTAATTGAATAGGCCGCTGCTTTTTAGAGGTTGACATAATTAACACAGAACATTTATCAACTGTGTCTTCGTTGTCATGAATACTAATCCCTGCACCCTCCTTGCACTTTGCAGGGTGAACCAGAGCCATTTGAGGAAACCAATGTTGACCATCTCATGAGCTCGCTTGGCTATGGAGGTGGATCTACTGGCACAGGAACTGGTAGCCTGGGGGTGAAAGCTCACCGCGGCTCTGACTCCTCCACACTCAGCTCTCAGCCGTCCATTGACGACGTCCGCACACAGATGCATATGTTGCTTGGCAACGCCTTCAGCCTGGCGCCCCCGGACCATGACCCACCTTCCCCTCCTACTAAGTAAATTTGATTTACATAATGGGTTTTTTTTCCCCATACTGATGCAAATCATGTAGCACGTCCACAAGTTTTTCAGTATTTTTCCAGCAAGAGAAAATATGAAAGCCCCTTCAGGCTAGATTTGAACTTTTTTGAGTAAATATATGCAGAAAGCAAAGTATTTGAAATTTAAACTTAACATTGGTGGCAAGAAAGTGGAACCCCAGGAGATTATTGATAGTATATTTCCCTCTTTTACGAGTAGGCGGCACCATCACCACCACCACGGTTACAGCGCCTATAACCCGTCTCATACCAGCCACTACAGTGATGGAGTGACGAGCGCCCCTGGGACCATGAACCATCCGTGTGGAAGCAGGCAGAGAAGCCTGGGCTATGAGGATTTGCACCAGTGTAGCCTGCCAAAACCGGTAAGTATGTGCAATAATCAGTCCATTTTCAACATTGCTTATACTTGCCCTCCACACTAAAGGACAAGCGATAGAAAATGAGGCAGTCACATCACCGCCTCAAAATTACAATGGCACCACCCATATCAGTAGTTGTCGATGAATCCGGAAATACTGTTGCTTACAAACGTTTTTTTTCCACTTCACATTCTTCACTTTGGTTATACAGTATGTGGTTACTTTTCATAGCTAAAACATAACATGTAAATAATAATAATAATAGCCAAAAACATTTACACAGTCGACTAACAGACCAGTGTTAAACCAACATTTAGGCTAAGGCATCATTTCCATTAGAAAAATCTCACAGCACACTGAACAAAAATGCCACGCACACATTTGCATCCTAATTCGGATGTGGTCATGTGGGAAATGTTATGCTAGCAGGAAGTGCATTAGCAACAGCTGATTAACAAGGGGAAGGCTTTACTGAGATTAAAGCAACCAATTCATGTCACTACCAACATGTTTTAGTATCTCTTGGGTTCAGATGTTCAGATCATACATCAACAAGGTCATATGTTGAATGCAATTCTTTGTATAAAAGCAGAGATTACTATAAATCAGTCATGAAAATAAGGACAATTTTTATATTTGCAGGGTTTCCGGTTCACACAGCTCCCCGATATGGGCATTGGGTCTCCCCCACCACTGGTACCCTCAAGACCAGGACCACCACCTGGACCTTCACTGAGACGGTATTACTGAGCATGCAAATTAGGGGTCCGCAATATACAGGTGCTATGGTATAAATTTTGACGATGCACATGGTATCGATTTGGACTCTATTGCAGTCACAATAATGCTCATTGATACTCTCATTTTGTCTGCCTCAGTGTGAAAAGAGGCTTCAAGCATGTCTGAGCACATTCCAAGCTGCTTAAGAAAACAAAATTAAAAACAATGGGGACACATGTTGATGTCTACTGGAGAATGTTAGGTGCCAAGCTAATTTGAACCTCATAAGCTAGCTATTTGCGTCTAAACACCGAGCTCCCTCTGATCCTTTCAGTCACTAATCCTTGTTTCCATAGCAACAAATAAAATACACCTCTGAGAGGTATTATTATTACTAAAGGAGAAGAGTAGTGAGAGATAAAAAGAAAGGGCAGAGAGGCCATGCTAACCACTAAAAAAACTATTAAGTAGAAGCAGCAAAATGCCAGAATACCTACAGTACCGTAAGTCTGCCCCGCGTTGTATTCAACAATAAATATGACTAAATATTTGTTTACACTATTTTGCAATATTATAGTGCTGGGTTTCACTTTTTAGTTTAGAGATACGCACAATAAATGTTGCCAAAGCTCCATTAAATTGTTGTAGAACCCATTTAGAAATGTTGAAAGTGAGCACACTATATGGTGAGAAAAGGGCTTACAACTCATAAAATGCACATTATTGTGGTGGCACTTATTTTGATATTTTCAGCAGTGAATTTTGGTGACGATTCATAGCATTTTTGTGTTATTAAGTGACATTTAGAATGTGTACATTTACATTTGTGGTCATAAGTTTACATAGCCCAGACTTTCAAGCACACAGTGTATATATACACTAAATATATACACTAAATTATATGTATTCTATATAGAATATACACAGTATATAAGCACACATACACAGTATAACTAACATTAAACAATTATTGTACTATTGTTTTTTGCTTCATTAAAATTATTATTAATGCTTACACTAATTGGGTAGTACTGCACCCTCAGCTGGGCTTGGTTTCAGTCCCTCGTGACCTTTACCATGATATGTAATAAAGAAAATGGATGGATATATTCGCGAATTTTGACCCGCATTTTTTCTGCTGTTTTTTTTTTTTTTTTTTTTGTGTGGTTATCTCATGTTTTTATTTGTTATAGTGGACGCCAGGATAGTATGGCTGTAACGTACTGTAAACTTATCAACCTTATATGTAACATTTTTAACATGAACATCATGCAAATCAACTTGCGAATGTGATTGGTTAGCTAAGATCCAATCATGAACCAGAAGTGTTGACATCATCCAAATTGTGCGTTTTATTGGTTTAGACACGCAAACATGTCATGTCCACTGCAATCATCTGAAGGGGTTAAGCTACACAAACATACTTCAAATACTTGAAAGCAAATCCAAATGTTGGATTGAGGGTAATCACTCTATCACATCAACAGAAAGACTTGCAGTGAAGAAGTGTGCTCAAGAAGAAGAGAGTGGAAAGAAGGAGCAGAATATTAAGCAGCAGCATTTGAATGGGTTTCCTCCCTCCCCCATCATCACAGTCACTCGATCACTCTATCATATGTTAGTGTGCATCATTTGAAAAGTGGATTCTTCATTTAAATGCAACTGCCTGAGCTTTCATGCTGAGCACATGAGCACTGTTTGGGTGTTCATAAAGCGCAGATTGCCATCTGGTGGAAAAAGATGGACATTACCGACATAAACAGCAAACAAAATAACCTGAAGAAAATGAGCATTTTATTTAATGTCATTTTTTCTGAATTAGTGTCCAGTGTCTATCCAAGAGCATTTGTATTTATTTTTTTAATTATTAGCATCCCCCCCCTCCGCCTGGCCCCCCACACACATACACACACACGCGCGCGCACACGCACACACCCACAACCCTGCTGCATCTTTCTCAATATTACATTTGCCTGCTCACAGTTGACTTGCTGAGTTCATATAGGTTCAATTATAACCACTCCATTAACCAACTAGACTAAGTGCAATTTCTGGAAAAAAAAATTGTGTGGGAATGCTGAAAGCTGAATGCTACTACATAAATGCTAAGATTTGAATGCATGTGAAATGCTTATGAAGTAAATTGAGAGATAAATTAGGAAATTATTAACCCCTCCCCCCCAACCCCAAACCCCCACCAACAAATTTACAATTTTAAGATTAAATTGTCTTGGGTTAGCATGTCTACCTACCTCACCATGGGGAAAAGCTTAATAGAGGATGGATGGATGGATGGATGGATGGATGGATGGATGGATGGATGGATGGATGGATGGATGGATGGATGGATGGATGGATGTACTTGTACAGTTTACAACTAGGCATAACAATTGGGGAGGAGAGAAAAAAGTACCAGTACTTAATTTGAAATGTTATATATTTCTCACCCCAACTAACCTCCACCGATACCTCACAGCAATCAATCATTTTAATAACTTCTTACCAGATCTACTCCCGATGTTAGCCTGAAGCCTCGGGTGTCCGAAGCCTCAGATCTGCAGGACCAACAGCACAATGGCGCCCCCTACCTGCCACTATCTAGGACCACCTTCCCTGCTGTTACTGTTGATCAGTCCATCAGCACCTACTCAGGTAAGACAAGTGTTCACAAATTTTTAAAAGGATTTATAATTTTTGAAGTTGCTGTAAAACAGGGGTGTCAAACTCAAATTAGCTCAGGGGCCGCATAGAGGAAAATATATTACTAAGTGGGCGCGAATCGGTAAACTAATGGTAGGCCTATATAACTTAAAATCAATTGCTGTCAATTATATGCAGTTTTTTCGCGATTTTTGGGCCAGCCCTAAATTACAGCGCTCACTTGTAATCTATTGTTTTAAAAAATAAAAAATAAAACAAATGCAAATGAAACGCGGCAACACTTTGCATGTATGAGTTCCAAATGTGTTAAATCTACCTGTTTTGCATATATAGTTCCCAGAATGCATTGTGTGGCACAGTTAATTAAGTTATAAAGATGTTAATCTCTGTCATATGTATTTATGTTACCAGCAATTGAATTTGTGTCGTAGCCTACTTAACACGTTTATGTTGGTCTATGATTTAAAAAACACAAACTTTTTTTTTTTTTTTAAACAAACGATAACTTTAAATTGTGTGTGAAATAATGACTTCCAGGGCGATTCCGTGTACAAGTTACATTACTCCTCTGAGCACTGTTTGTGAAATTACAAATTTATATATTTGATTGTGGCTGGGTGCTTAATTGGTCCAACATTACAATTTTTTTTTACTTTCCAAAGTCATCTTGCGGGCCGGATTAAACCCCTTTGCGGGCCTGATCCGGCCCGCGGGCCGTATGTTTGACACCCCTGCTGTAAAAGCTTCTATTCTTTAAAAGTACTTCACAAAATAACACAGGAAAACAACGATTTTACTTAAAAATGAAATGCCATGTTTGTATGTCACAGGAAACCCAATAACAGCAGTGTATGCGATATCAGCAAACCACCCAGGCTACTCAGACTACTTCGTCATGTCGCCTCCATCTTCGTACCGTAGCCCATCCTGGATGTCCTACCCTCCTGAGCCCGAAGATCTTCCACGGCAGTGGAATGACCCGCCTGTGAGACACAAATATGGCTTGATCATCATGTGTTCTGATTCACGATTCATTGTGAGCCCAGTAACTGAAGCAGTTCTTCTCTCTCTCCCCAGCAGAGCTCACGACACCTCGAAACCATCTGCTGAAGTCCCCCGGCCCAACCACCATCCGCAAGTGGAAACAATCAGTAGCTCTGTGAGTATCATCATGTCACCACAGTCTTGTTTCCTGAGTGACACATTCATGTAGTATAGTTCAGAGTTATTTATTTAAATGCTCAACAACATCTTGTGTTTGTTGATCCGTTTGATGGAACCATCTGCTCACATTGAGTCGCTGTCTGGTTGATAATGTAATTATGTAAATGCATGATCAGTCTTTTTGGATTGTCTGATCAGTCCTAACTTGGATGGATGAGAAAGTTCTGAGACAAATTGCTGCCATTACGCTAACTTGATTAAGGGGTTATACGTAGCCACTTTACTCAAAGTACCTTATGTTTGCTACTCAGACTTTTTTTTTTTTTTTTTTTTTTTTTTTTAGTTTTGACCATGATTTAGTGTATGTCACAGGGTTATTATATTTTTGGAATTTTTCATTTTAGTTAGTTTTTATTTCAGTTTTAGTTTCAATTAGTTTTTAGGGTGATTTTATTAGTTTTTAGTTATTTAATAAATGTTTAGTTATTTTTAGTTTAGTTTTAGTAAGTTTCACTATTAGTTTTGTTTTTGTTTTTTCAATGTATATTACTTGAGCGCAATATTCAAAAACCACCATGCGAGCAACGTCATCTGAAGGTGCTTTTCTATTGGCTGCTGCTAGATGACGTCACTGCTGGGTGACACATTATCAGTTGTCCTTATTCCGGTTAATATCAAAATAAATCTACTTAAAATCACATTTAAAATCATCCCCAAAGGCTCATGAATTAATTCCGAAAGACAAAAACATTAGGACATCAGTAGGACATTTTTGCTATAATTATCGTTAGTTACAGTTAGTTTTGTAAATATAAAATGTAGTTTCAGTTGGTTTTCATTTTTTAACTCTTTTACCGCCAAAACATTTAATAACGATTAGTAAAATCATGATGTATGCCACCATAAACGTTAAATGACGTTAACTACGGTTTTGTTTTGTTTTTTTATTTTTTAATCAATGATCAGTGCAATGTCTAAGTGCAGCACTATCTGCTCAATGTGTCGTGGAAACAAAAACACCCACTAACTATGGCCAGCAGATGTCAGCATTGTATCTCCTTTCAATGGGTTGCCAGCGTATGAAATTACAATGAAACATGATGGAAGATGATGAAATCTGATGAGAGAACATTTTCAAAGATGACGTGAATGATCAAAGCCTTTGTCACATTAAACCTAATTCACAGAGCGTCATTAAACAAAAATATTAATATCAAAGTCACTGTTGGTATCTTAAAAAAAAAAAAAAAAGTAAATAAAAACTTGTTTTCTCCTTATCTTTTTAATTTTCGCTCATTGTCACTACTTATTTTCAAATGGTGATTACTAAAGAACGGAATAAGGTAGAAACATACTTTTTTTTATTCATGATGAAAGAATGGAATGTGATCTTCCATGTGGTACCCACCTTGTATATGTAGTAAAAGAACACAATATTCTATTTGCCTTGAAAGATGAGTTAAAATGCTTGAAAATCGGCTGTCACTGTTTTTTTGTTTTTTTTTTTGTTTTTTTTTGATAATGTGTGGCAGTAAAAGAGTTGAAAAGCACTTTTTTTTTTACACAAAAACACACTTTTATTTTATTTAATTAATAAGATTTTTATTGTTTTTTATTTGAGTTCGCTTTTTCTTTAGTTTTAGTTACCGTATTTTCACGACTATAAGGCGCACCTAAAAGCCTTCAATTTTTTCAAAAGCTGACCATGCGCCTTATCATCCAGTGCGCCTTATATATGGATCAATATTGAGCCGCAACAGGTCTCGCTGTCAAGACGCTATCGGCGACCCTGCACGATCAGTGACGCGCATGCGCAGAAGATCCCGCCATCTTGGATCGCGAGCTAATACTAATATTTTACCTCAGAGAAAATAATAAAACAGCTGTTTATTCATTTTGAGAGTGAATGGAGTTGTCAGAAAGGTGGTTTGTAATCTATTAATAAAGTTTGACTGACCTATCTGACTGTTTTGTTGACATTCCCTTTAGCGCAGCACCATCTAATGGATGCATAACGCAACCCCAGCCTCTACTGTAGCGCCTTATATATGGAAAAGGTTTTAAAATGTCATTCATTGAAGGTGCGCCTTATAATGCGGTGCGCCTTATAGTGCGGAAAATACGGTAACTAAAATAACCTTGGTATGTCATCATCTGATAATCATCATTTGATGAGAACCACTGCTTTAAACGTTGGAATATTTTAATTGCAAATTTACGTGTCTATAAAGTGTAACTCGGCCCAACATATAACCCGAAAGAATCAATAAGCTGTTATGTACACTTATTTCTATTATTTGAATAAACTGGCCTCACTCAACAACTCCTTTGAGAGTTTTGCTCTTCATTTGCACAAGATTTACATCAAATATGCAACTACACTTTCTGCGTTGCAGGTGTCTGTTTGGGCGGAATGAGGACCACTCTCTGTTTTTGGATCCTGTCTGCATTTGTTTTTCACCAGTGGACCCCAATCCTCCCACATACTTTGTCCCTTTATCCATCTGCCCAGCACTGCTTGCTGGACCGACAGTCCCGAGGCCTTTATCATCTCGCCTTCGCTCACGCCGATCCACCCCATATGTTCCCGTCACCTGCTCACAGATCTGCAGCCATATTCCTCTGCTCCCTGAGCCCCCGACCTCACAGGTGGGTCGCTAATAGCCTGGCTCCTGTATGGTGAACACTGTACAGCCAAAACCTCCCCTCAACACTACTCTATGGAGCGCGGATGGCGTGACGCAGTGCCTCTCACAACAGACGCTACATATGTGACCCGTTTTTGGGAACATGGTAACTTGTCACCTGGCCAGCACGACACAGCACAATCATGCTGCTACATCATCGGTACAGTCGTGAACCGGGCAAGACCTGTAGTCTAATCCGACATTAAACTGACCCGCACTCGTCTGGACCATCCTGGGCTTGACCCTGAAGTACCACATGCAGCCAGGGAAAACGAGCTGGAATAAAACTGTGTTTCTTTTTTCTTTAAATGAGTCCAAATGTCTTTGTGAACCTTCTACCGCTGGTTATTGTATATTTTAAACTTAAGTGAGAGAAATCAAAAGAAAAATTTGAAAAAAAAAAATGTCTTGATTGTCTCAATTTTTGGTTTTAGATTTGTGGTTTTGTCTTTACATTTGTGCATTGATTATTGTAGTGTGAGTTTTTATTCACTCACTATATTTCAAGGCAAAAAAAAAAAAATATCTTCAAAACAGAACAACGGCAGCTTTGTGGTCCGCATTTCTGTATGAAAAGATTCATTCTTTTTTCATTTCTCCGAATTACTCACAATGCTCTGTCTGTCATTTGCTTATGACGTTTTGTCTGTTAACAAGCAGGCGAACCTGGATGCAAACTCAAATCTCAATGACTGATGTTCTTGAAAACATTTGCCATGTGAGTCAGCTTTGAAGTGAAGACCTGCCACCATTATAAGAAAAAAAAAACAAGTATTTTTAGGAGAAAAAAATAATAGATTTACTTAAAAGATGTCTACTGTGCAAGGACATTTGATTTTTGCTTATTTTGGTGTGGAAGAGGAGACCGGTTGGCTGGATATTTAGTCACTGCACTAAGTTGTACTGCTGTTCAAGTCACCTTCCGGTACTGGACAAGCTGGACATGTACCATCTTAATGTACTCCTGTATATAGCAGATAATTTATTGAAGAGCTTTATGCAAAGTAGAGTTGAGAGATTTTCTTGGCATTGTTGAAATGATTGGTTTCATTCATTGCATTTATGATGATTTTGTTTTTAAATGAAACTCCTTGACTTAGTGAAGGATGTACACATTTCAACATCTCATTCTATACCACATAATATACCACAATTATGAAGAAAAAAAAAATAGTTCTGACTGGCATACAGCAGAACAGGCTTGTCAAGTCTCTCTGCGTTTCTCATGATCAGACAAAGCTATTATAGCCATACAAGTCAATGTATTACAATCATTTGTACAAGAATGTCACAGTCTAAATATGGACTCTTATTGTCTCTAAGGAAAACTGGATTCCTAAGTACTCTGTACTGCAACAAGCCAGATGGTCACCAAAGGAGATAATAGCCATAGTTTCTTTGCAAAGTTGAAATAAAACAGCCAATATGCACAATGTTTTGCCATCCGATACCAAAAGACCACCAAAAGTGAGTAAACCAGATGGTGGGTGACAAGGCAAGAAATTGGAACATCCACTAGGCGGAGATATTACAGAAGAGATAAACCTAATAAATAGTTTAAAATGAGATGAGCACTTTTTGAAAAGCCCGACAGAATCAATGCAAAAATGCTATTGTATAGCATTTAGTTTCTAAAGGAGATGTATTATGTACAGTTACTCATATATTAGCCAATATGCACAACCATAACGTCATTAAGTCATGGATCAAATTTTACAGTGGATCAAATTTTACAGTGTAAATCTTGCACAACACATCCAACATACTTAAGACATACTTGTCTACTGAAAGATGACAGTAACGACAAAACTAGAGCGTTACATTGATGGCCTGTGCTTGATTACAATTTGAGATGATGGTAAAATTGTTTCTCTGGAGCATTGTAATTGAGTTTTGAATATTTCAAATTGTAACCAAACTAAATTAAAAAAGCAAAGACAAACATTTTCAATCAATCAGCCTGTGTTTTCTATTAAGTCGAAGAGCTACCATTACCACTTCATTATTCATGTAATTTCATTTGATTGTTCAAGAAGGTGTGTAAGTGCTCTTTAAACATTTAAGAATTTTAGGAAGGACAAATGATGCAATGCTATGATGAGGTGATGTGCAATGTTGGTATTTTACACGGGTTGTGGTGAGATGCATTTATATAAGATGGACTGGGATGAACAGACTGACAGTAGTTCTCTCCCCTCCCCCTTTTTTTTTTTTTTTCTGTGACGTCATGGCGTCACTCTGGTGTTGATGTCACAAGAATGCTGTTGGATGTAGTTATGCAGAAAAGCTTTGGTGAATTCAAACAATAAAGATGAATTACATTTATTTTTGATGTTTAGTTTCATGTTTTTCACAATTGATAGTGACGAACCACTAGAGGGCAGCACTGTCACATAGAAAGAACATATACGCTCCCCTACCAAAGGCTCTGCTTCCAATTCTGCAATCAGCCACAATGAATGAAGTAGAGTATTGGTCATTTTATGCCCTCATTAAATTTTAAACAATCCATGCATGCAAAATACAGAAACATGCGTTTGTTGTGGAAAAAGAAAAAAAAAAAGATCCTGACAATCAATGTTCCCTCTAAGCTGCGCGCCTGCGCAATTGCGCAGTGCTCTCACCACCTCTGGGCACAGCAAATGTCTTGCAGCGCAGTAAAAAAAATAAAAAATAAATAAAAAAAATAAAATAAAAATAAAAAATAAAAAATCTTAACCTGCAGCTGTATTTACTATTTGTATTTTTTTATATTATCTTCTTATAAACAAATTAAAACTTTATATAGTACGTGTGGTTAATGGAGTGGGAAAGTGTTTTCAAAGTCGGTCCTCATGTGCAGTGTCATTGCACAGCAGGTTGACGATAAGGCTGGAACACGTAGGGTTGTCATGGTTACACACAACCAAAAGGTGCTGTCTATCCTTTTTAATAAAAGTCAGCAAAACCTTTTGTGGGCTCACATTCTGAAAATTCTCAAATTGTGTCTATAGTGACGATCAAAGGATGCAAAGACACGACTTTATTAGCTTGTCAGCTTTGAAGCGAAGTTGGTTTCTGTCACTGTGACACCAGGTTTCATTTATGTGGAAAGCAATCCAAGTTGTCAACCGAGTCAATACCGAGTCAACAGTTGCTTGTATTTCATCTCACCAGTTTGGTGGGTCCCACCCAGAAAGTGCTGTTGTTGCCCACCGTCTTCTTTACAAACTGCTCCTGTTGGAGTGCCCCGAAACAATTGTTGTGTCGATTTTGATGCATTACATCTTGCATAATTGCTTTAGTCTTTTATATTATTATTATTGATTCCGTATTTTTTAAAATAAAGGAACGCACGTGTCCAGTTGCCTTAATTCAATCTTTGCTGATACTTTCGACACGAAGGAACAAAGACATTCTATGAGAAAAACAACAAATAAACCATAATATATACCATTATATAACCCATTATGTAGTATTTATTAACCAGTTTGAGAAGATGGTGGGAAAAATGATGGAAAAGTGGAGGGAGGGAGCAGTGATGAAGGGAAATAAAGAGAAGACTAAGTGAGAGAGAAGGAAGGAGGGAAGTTTTTAAAATTACAATAATTGTTTTGTGGGCAACTGAGCATTAAAAGGACATAATAGATTTTTATTTAATCTTGGCTGTCATGATGACTGGAGTGTTTTTGTTTTGTTTTGTTTTGTTTTGTTTTGTTTTGTTTTGTTTTGTTTTGTTTTGTTTTGTTTTGTTTTGTTTTGTTTTGTTTTGTTTTGTTTTGTTTTGTTTTGTTTTGTTTTGTTTTGTTTTGTTTTGTTTTGTTTTGTTTTGTTTTAAGACGGCACAAAGTTGGCTGGAATTTTAACTTATGCCCTCAAAGAGGCGCTAGAGGACAACAAATACAGTTTATGGCATTGTATAAATGCCACGCAGTGATACGAACAAACAGAAAAGTAGTACCGGCGGTAATGGCGTTTGACTTTTTTTCAGAAAAGGAGTATTGTGATGCAAATGTATCACTCTTTTGAACACAAATTGTTTTTAGAAGAAAAACGCTTTTATTTCCGTGACCCCAGCCAGCTTGCTGGACTATTTTTCCTCTCGTCCAACACCGGAGCAGAACTCGTGTCACAGAACGCTGTCAGGGGTAAGTCAGTGATGATCGCACACACTGGAGGTGAGGATGAAATTCAGATTCATGTTAAAATATCTGAACGATCCCTTTAAAGGTACATACAGCTTTTGGGGAAACATATGCTGCTGTAGCGAGTAGTGATCACTACACAGCCATCCAAAGCATTGTCTTTTTCACGGATAACTGACTAAAATACAGATCAAGAATTTGAGGCATGAGCATACGAATGAAATAAAATATAATGTGTCTCTGTGTTTGTTTGTTTGTTTTTTTTTCCCAAACTGTTGTACCAAACTAAAAATAGATATCTAAGGACATTGGCAGCCTCATAATTCTCACCAGAATACTCGTCTATAAAGGTCAGGCTCTTCTACGGTTTATTTTTTTCGCCGCCAAACCCTTTATCTTTGGAACATTATGACTTATGGGTGCCAATTATTTCGCAAGAATTTTAATTCAATGACCTTGAAGGACATCTGCGGCCAATGTGCGTCACCGTGTTGTTAAGGGAAGGAGCCTTTGGCAAGAAGAAACAGCTGTGAAGAAAACAGCAAACAACTGCTTCCAGCAATGAAGGATTTATGATAGAGAATTAGGCCATTGTGGTGTGAGTGTGTGCTATAAAAAGTAAACAGGACCAAACATTCAAATGGATTAAGAGTGGAAACAAAATTGCAGGAAGTGGGAAAATGATTCCTCTGGAGAGAAGAAAGTGAATTACATCCACAGTTTGCCTCTTAACATAATGTCTCTTTACCCCCTCTGGTCTTTTCTCTCATTCAGATTTTTAGTCTGATGACTCCTGATAATTAACTTTCCAACTCCATCTTCATCTCTTTATTTCTGCCCTTTTGCTCCTTCTACCCATCTATCTAATCTCCACAGATTTCTTGCTGAGAGGCCATCAATATCGGCGGCATGATCGCATTGCTTTTCAGAGGGGAAAACAACATAAGAAAAATGAGGATCCACTATATGCAGAGAGTGGAAGATGCCATATCGATAGTAATTAGAGCTGTGAATTGAATGAATACAGAAAAACAGGAGCAATACTGATTACAAAAGAAAGACATTTCCTTAATGGTAATTAATTTCTTGGGAAACATTTATACAAAACCCAAACCATACTCCACCATTCTCTCTCTCTCTCTCCCTTTGAGAGCAGTTCTAAGTAAGGAGACAATTTTTAATATTTTTTAATATTAGAAAGGGTGTGTGGTTGAACTTGTTGGTAGATGGGAAGCAGTCTGGTTGTTACAAAAAAAAGGAAAAGGTAGGTATGTATCGAAGTCAAAATTTTGGTATCGTGACAACACTACGTCACACGTACATTTGTAGTCACAAAGCAATGGCAGACGATAAAGTAAGGAATGTTTGGGGGGGGGGACGACGAAACATTTTTTTTTTAATTAATTAAAGAAGTGCATATTAATGCAATTTGAGATGGAAAAGAGCAAAGAACTGCTACGGTTTATCAAAATTTACAAAAGCAAAGTAACATGCTTCCTGTTCCTCTTCTTCTTCTTTTAAATTACTGGTGGATCACATCTCTATGGTTTATACCGCCACCTACAGCGGCGGAGTCCCCGCTCAATATTCGCAAAAGAAGAACATATGAAAACGGGCATAAGTCGCGTGTCTGTTTTGCGCATTTTCAGTAAATTCGCTTAAAAAAAATTCCAAACAATTGGATGGAAACCCTACTAGTGTTATATATAATCCAGCCCAGGCTTGTGAGACTGTCTGGGGTCAGAGTGTAGCAATGAAAGCGAGGTTGCTGCTCATGTATTTTAATATTAACGACAAATGTGTGAAAATTACACCTTTGGTACCCACTATTTTATTCCCAAACAGGGTTTTGACATAGGACAAAATGTGAGGAGCAGACAATTAGCTGGTGGAACACAAAATGTTCTCCTGCTGCTTCTCTAAATGTCAACTCAATTAATGTCTTCCATAGTTGACACTTGGCTGAAACAATTTCAAGGCTGTCTTGAAAAGAAACCCATATTCTCATTAGGTTGGCCAGTTGGGTGTTTCTTTCTTTCTTTCTTTGTCACTTCACGTTGATTTAGCTGCTTCCACCCATCCATTTTCTTTATGTCTTGTCCTCATTAGGGTTGCGGTTTAACGGAAGCCTATTCCAGCAGACTTTGAGCGAAGCGCTGGACTGGTCACCCGCCAACTCCAGGATTTAGCTCCCTATTGTCTGAAAATCCGATGGTACTGACAACTATAAATGAAACTTTTGACTTTTACCACATTCTTCTCTTTTTCTGTTTCGTGCTGTCTCCCTCCTGCTCTTCAAATCTGGCTCTGAGGTTTACGAGCAATACTGCCCCCACACTCCAGAGCTTGTTAAATTTGACTGACAATAACATTTTTGTGGCAAACATCGGGAGCTGCATGTAAGTGTGCTCTTTTATGTTACAGTCAGTTTGTCATAATTTCAAATGATTCATTACCTTTGACGAATATAATTGCAAGTGTGCATACTAACTAATAGAACTTAGCATACTATACGGATCTGAACCAAAGTGTACTGCTTTTAAATCATGGAGATTCATGACTTTGAATGGTTATACAACTATATGAGAACACGTACTGTATGTAGTGTCCACATTCAGATCAGATTGTTACACATGCAAATGGTTACTCACATTCTTGCACTTAATTTTGATGGGCATACTTTATTGTGACTGCTGTCTTTTTTTCTGTGCAGCTTTACAACCAGTGAACACTCGGTCTATGATTAAGCATGATCACGCATCAGTTCACTCCTGAGCAATGCTGTAAATCCGCAGTGACACAGATGATTTATTTTTATTTAATGGACTTTGAGATAAGACGTGTTGCTGCTTTGATAATATTGTATTTAGGTTTTTGATACAGGAGATTACAACATGAGAACTATGTGTACCTTTCTTTGCGTATAGTCCCCCAATAACAATATGCACATAACACATATTTTATTTCAATTTGTGCCACTGTATTTTTAGTGCCCACCCCCTCCATTTATTTGAGGCGTTTTATTTTACAATCAAACACAAAGAGATTGTAAGCAGCTTCTTTCATATCCTACTAACAAGGGACTGATTCACAAACAAAAAATACAAATAAAGGATAATGTTAGTAATTGAGAAATGTGTAATTATCATAATTTTTAATACATTTTTGCTTCAATATTTGCTATCTTATAATGTCAAAACTATGATCAAGTGGAGAGTGACGGTTTTCCTCGTAAACGTTAACTATGTTAAATGTTGAATGGTGTTCTTACTAATTAAAGTGAAAGTGTTGAGATGCTTTAATTGTTAAATATCAGGGAATTTTCTCAAATTCACACTTTTTAGATGATGCTAAAAACAAGTAATTGGTAGTAAATATTATTTGGCTAATTTAAGATGTCAGATAATTGTAACTAATTTACACATTATCACTGTAGAAAAGCCACGTAGGACCCAAGTCAAGTCAAGTCAAGTCATCTTTATTTATATAGCGCTTTCACAGGTAAATTTAATGACCTATAAAGCTCGTTTGGTCGATGATGTCGCAACGTGCCTCTTGGCGCAAAATGGTGGGCCCCTTCATGGACAATGGGGCCCTAGCATGTGATCTGCTTTTAGGGAGGGCCGGCCCGCTGCATATGCTCAATGAGTTAGGTGCTGTTAAGAAGGCACTGCTAAGATACAGTGTACGAATAATACAGTAAACTGACCACACAATCCATTTGAAAAACATGTTTACAGTAGATTATCTACTGTCTTACACCTTGTAATAATTGATCATTGAAAGAAAAATCAATCAAACCATCATTAATTTTAGAAACCACAATGCTAGCTAAGCTTAAACAAGCGCATTGAATAAGCTGAATCCAATAGAGGGTGGTGGGAGGGACGTTTTTACTTAGGAAAAAGACAAGATGAGGAACACGTTCAGTCAATAGCAATTACTTACACTATCAACAAGTCAGATTTCCCTGCATGAGCAGAATTACAATGTGAATTGGGAATGTAGCAGTCCATTAGAGGATATCATTTCAACAAACTAACACCAGTGCAATTTTCATCCATTTAAGGCAACCCTTTGGCTAATAATGGCAGGATGGGAGCTTTATTGCTCTCATGAAAGTGTTACTTAAGCTGTCAAGTTGCCTAAAGACAAACAAACTTGGTATGAGTATAGCTGCAAGACTCAAAGTAGGCATGTGTGTATACGGCACAGAATGGATCTTTATAAAATGGTCACTCAACAAGCCACATGAATGATGACATAAAAGTATAAGGTGCTGTGGTGGGTCACATGACTGTACAAAATACTCTTGCACCACCTGCTGGTAAGAGTACACGATGCTCTTTACGATACCACATACAGTGTTCCCTCGTTTTCCGCTGGGGTTAGGTTCCAAAAAATACCCGCAATAAATGAAATCCGCGAAGTAGTTAGCTTTATGTTTTACAACTCTTATAAATGTTTTAAGGCTCTAAAATCCCCGACCGCACAATTTATACACTTTTCTCATTGAGGCATTTACATGTTCTCACATTTCTCTCTTGTTCAAACATTGACAATATTCAAACCTTCATAAATTTTATAAAATGGGTATATTACTGTAAAAAAATATGCAAAATTGCACTTAACTCATTCACTGCCTTTGACAAGTATACTTGTCAATTGTATTTTTTAGAGCGGTGCTAAATGGGGGCGAATCTGAGCATGCTCCACTGTAAATATCAAACTTGGAAACAACTTTACTGATGCCCAACCACCGGTAGATGACATCATTGCCCCATTTTATACGAAATAAACACAGTTTCAGAGTCCATGGGAGAAATGGCTGTATTTTGGCAAACCTACATTTTTCTGCTGTCAATTATAAAAGAACGGGACGGGACAAAAAGTAGGGAGTCTATTCTGTTATTTGGTAGATTCGGTTTATATATAATTATTGAATGTAATATCACGTGAGTATTGGAAATGTAAAAATTTTCTATAATGACTGGCAGTGAATGAAAAAAAATCCGCGATACAGCGAGACCGCGAAAAGTGAACCGCGCTATAGCGAGGGAAGACTGTACACATAAGTATCAAATATAAAATGCATATGATGTGTTGTGTTATATAGTAAGGGTGTTAGAGTAAAAAATGTTTTTAAATAAAAATGGACACTTTGACTTTTGTTATTATTAGAATATGTTGAGTAGGCGAAAAAAAAAAGTAAAAAAAAAAAAAAAAAAAAGTAGGCCTAATAGCGTTCCCTCGGGCAGGCCTTTGGACACTCAGAGTTCAAAAGAAGTATCTGAGAACAGCTGCAATAGCATCGTGGGCGCGTATGTGTGTGTGCGTGCGTGTAGGGAGGAGACTCGCCCCGAGCCAAGGAGACAGGGCGAGCGCTCCATTATTGTCAGCTATTGACGCCCCCAGACCACTTTCAGACACCTTTCCCTGATCCGAGATCAGTGACAGCTCTCCTCAGCTCGCTCTCTCGCCTCCTCACCGAAGAGCGCTCCCAGTCCACATGGAGCCGTCGCCTCCTCGTCACCTTCACTGCTGACTGAGTGACGCGTCTGCGTTTCGCTGCGTGAAAGTTTCTTCCCCCCCCCAAAAAGGAGCTTCACGACTTTTCCTCGGACTTGATCAAAACGGCCACTGCGAAGTCCCCTCCGGGCTGCAGCGATCGACATGGCAATGTTGCTGTTGCTTTTGCAGTTTTATGTGCTGTCGAGTTTTGTGTGCAACGCGATCGCTTTCGTGGAGGAACCCTCCGGAAGAGCGGACGGGTACTGCGGGCGGATTCTACGGGCACAGACCCAGGGGACCCGGCGTGATGGGCACCATGAGTTCCGTCTCAGAATGGAAGGCGACCCGGAAGCCTACCAGCCTGGCAGCACATATCGAGGTAAAAGGGTGCACTTTTATTCGCACATTCAAAGAAGTAGAAGGAACGGTGTAAAGTTGTATTTTTTTTAATTTTTTTTTTGGGGGGGGGGAACTATTGTAAACAATGTCTCGCAGTTTAATGCATGGTGATGTTTTGATTTTTGTCGTTTATACATTTAAACAGATTAATGTTTTCGACTAGCCATCCAAATAACTAAACTTTGCTGCTATAAACATTACACAAATTAATAAATCAAAACATGTTGATTAGGCTATCTATCTATCTATCTATCTATCTATCTATCTATCTATCTATCTATCTATCTATCTATCTATCTATCTATCTATCTATCTATCTATCTATCTATCAAACAAAAGAAAAGCCATTGTTCATTCCTTATATTGTCATTTTTATTGTAAAAACAAAACAAAAATAACTTTTTTTATTTTTTCTTTCTTTCTTCTTTTTTTTTTTTTTTATTTTTTTTTTTTAAGCAAAATTGCTCCACAAACAAAATATTTGAAGCATTGGTAATCATTGTGCACATTTGGCAACACATTAAAATTGCATGCAATTTCATTTATCTTTCTTTAAGGAATGAAATTAATTGAATCGAATCCCAATTTTCACTCTCAGACACCAAATTCTGTTGTTTATTTTATTACTTCCTTATTTTAATTATAGCAACCACACCCTTACTTGCGCATGTATGGTAAATGTAGAGTACAGTATTATAATTGATGCCGAACTCGTCCAAGTCACTCATTGAAATCTATCAGTCTCCTGGTATACAAATGTTCTGTTGACCTATATTCACTTCCTCACCTCTCCCTGCCAACAAGTGGATGGACACGCGCAGGCACACACACACAACAGAAGTTCAGTCAGATATCTGGTTCCAATTATGCTGACTCCATGGATTCAACCTTCAAAACACTCCTGCTCCAAGATGTCTTTAACACTTAGCAGTTAGCACAAACCGGAACTGAAAATAACCGGTTCTGTCTTGAATTTGTTTCTCTAGATTCTAATGAATATTTTGAGACTGCAATACAATATTACAGCGTAAAATGAGGGAACTTGAAAGTTTTTACACAAAACAGTGAGCTGAAATTCCAAAGCACTTTCTGATATAACGGCATGTGTTTGCTCATTCATCTCAGATTTCTCTAGGATTTACAAGGTGTCCTTTCCTCCATAGTGAGATGCTAAATCTCTATTTACAGTGCTCACTCTTCCACATCATGCTGATGCTGACAGGAATGCTGTTTTCCCCTCCTGCATCATTGCAGCATGACCCTGATGTGTCAATGTTGTAAAGCCTCTTTACTGCTCAATGTGTCCGAGGTGTTAATACACGCTCTCCGTTCTCCCTACAGTGATCCTCTTGGCAACCAGCCCTGCATATTTCAGAGGTTTTACCCTCATTGCTCTGAAGGAGGGAAGGGAGGGCACCACAGATGATGACTACACTGGCCAGTTCCAGGTGAGATATACTTGTCGCAAGTGAATCTCTGGAATTTGAAATTGAACTTGTGATTAGTTGAACTCACATGACTGTGGAAGTGAGGCTGAAAGGTACAATTTATTCCTTCTGTGAAACAGATGGCATGTTGGGAGGAAACTAAAATGTTTGATGCAGCTTGACTGTGTGAATCACGCATGGTGCTCTTCCAGATGAATATCAGACATTAGTTGTAGTGCAGTGGTTTTTAACCTGGATTCGATTGAACCCCAGGGATTCGGTGGGTCAATCTCAGGGATTCGGTGGTGGTCAAGACACACATCCGACTCAAAAGATTCGTGATGAGACACCCCGCTTAGGTAGGGCTCTCCCTTGATCCCTTGTTTTGGGGTCCTTCTTTTGGTGGCTGGCGTGCTTGCTGATGACGTCAAGCTACTATAGCGAAGCTGCGGTATGTGACATCATGAGAAGGCGCACAGGACCCCGCAACAGTCGTGCAGGCAATTCACACATCGCCGCCTGTTTGCTACTTCGGCCAAACGCTACGCCGCCTACTCGCGCACATTATGTCTGCTGCAGAAGACGAAGACTTGATACCAAGAAAAGGGACTCATGTTACGTCTATTATATGGAATTGGTTCGGCTTTTACAAAAGCGACGTAGAGCAAACTACGAGCGTGCGCGAGGTTTGCCGAACAGCTGTTAAAACGAAGAGTAGCAGCACAACTCTGATTATTATAAGCTGTTGATCTTGAAGTTCTGTTATATGCAAATGTTATTGTGAGTTGAGTTATTTTGCACAAGTGGTAGAATACTGGATGTGTGGTTTACAATTGTTAGAACTTACTTGTGGCATTTAAGTTGTGCAAGAGCTGTGAATAGCTTTTTTTGCACAAGCTATGTATGTGACATTTAAGTTGAGCAAAAGCTATGAGTAGCTTTTTTTGCACAAACTATGTGGCATTTAAGTTATGCAAAAGCTATGAATAGCTTTTTTTTGCAGAAGCAATGTATGTGACATTTAAGTTTAGCAAAAGCTATGAGTAGCTTTTTTTTTGCATAAGATATTTATGTGGCATTTAAGTTGAGCAAAAGCTATGAGTAGCTTTTATTGCACAACCTATGTGGCATTTAAATTATGCAAAGGCTATGAGTAGCTTTTTTTTGCACAATCTATGTATGCTAAATTTACGTTAAAACTGATTCAAAATCAGTCTACGTTATTGTCTGAACATTTTGCATATTTTTTATTTATTTTATTTTTTTAACTTTTGATTAAAATCGATTAAAATCGTAATCGTCCAGAATGTCAGAAAAAAAAAATCAAGATTTTATTAGCTCTAGCTGCAGGTGATCATGCATTGCTTGGCCTATCTGTGCTGCAGGGAATTTGGTGTGCTGAATAGTCGACTTGTGTCTGTTGTGATGGTACGTCGTGTGATTTCTTTGAATATTGTTATCCCTTCATATTAACTACGTCAAGCAATATGAATGAATATGTGCAATATGAATTCACATGTTTAACGGAACGTATGGTGTTCAGCCTTCTGTTGTTTTTATTGGATCTGCTGCCCCTGGGTTACATCTTAAGGAAACAGTGGTGGATGTTGTAAAGTGCTTTATATATAGAGAGTTGAATTGAGTGATTGGATCAGATTCCTAACTGCAATGCCAAGTTAAGCAATTGTAGTTCAGCTATCTAGCAAAACTAAAGTTACACTTTGTTAAGTTGCATGGAGATAGGAATACAAGAACACAACACTTTCTGAATTCAAGATGAAGGCCAGACAACTGTCCCTGTTCATTTTGTTTATCTGTAAAACTTTACCTATGTATTTTATTTTTCACTAAAGAAGGATTTGGTGAATGTGCATTGGAAACTGGTGGGGTTCAGTACTTCCAACAAGGTTAAGAACTACTGTTTTCGTGTAAGTTGGAAGGGAAGGAGTGAGGCGTGATCGAGAGGATGTTATGGTGGACAAAGCGATAAATAGAGGAAGTTTCAGAAGGCACAGGCCAGAGATGTGAGATATTTTACTAAGTAGCTACAGAGCTCCCACTGAGAAGTTGAGAGCCGCTGAGCAGAAAGACAGACTTCCTCAATTACCTCCTGTGTAGTGTAAACAGGAACACAAATCTGTGGTTGTGTTTCTGCATGTTGAACATAACAAGCATCCCCACAAACAGAGCAAAGGGCTTCTTTTATGGTGCCAGCAACTCGGAAAAGAAAGCCTCCATTCTCGCTTGCGCCATCTCTTAAAATTCCACATTGTCTGGCTCAAGTGGGATATGTAGTGGGTATTGTGAACGTCTGCTATTTCTTCATTAAATTAAGATCCAGTCTAGCAGACTTGAAATTTGCAGGCCAGTGCAGGTCTGACAATAACACTGGACCTCATTTGCTAATGTAGTTTATGTAAACAAGTTTTGAAGTTAAAGTATATGGAGAAATCATAGAGGGCTCTTAATTGACATTTGTGAGGGAAGGAACAATATTGATTAAAATAAAACACTTTCTTTTAATCACAATTACAAGACAAGTATCAAGTATCAGTACTCAGAATCCGCTATTACTCAGTACTAGTATTTGTATTTGGTTTGTAATAAGTGGTATACCATACGTACAGTACATCCCTACTGAAAACATTTGAGTCAAAAGATGAATACAAGACGAGATCAATAACGTTTTGTTTGAACCAGCCCGTTTTTAATATAAGCAAAATTATACATGTTGCTGACAGTTCATTGCATAGTTGTGTCACACAACATTAATTTGAGACAATAAAAATGTATATGTTGAGTGTCTGCTTTTTCTTTCAGGCCTACATTTTTACTAGTTAGAGGTCTAACCAGCATTAAAACCTGATTACTCTTTGTGAAAAACAAACAATTGGATAGCTGAGAGATGGAAAATCAATCGAATCTGTTGTAGAAAACTATTGACCGTAGCTAATACTACTATTCAGTATATACTTTAGAAAAAAACATCACTTTTGTACTAAATAACAGATATTGAAGAGGTAGATCAGGGAAAACAACAGCAGTTGATGGAAGAAGCACTTTGAGAGACACGAGGAAAACCCCAAAACAACAGTTAATAACATCAAGAAAAACCTCCAGGGCAGGATTATAGAGAAATCACAAATCTACAGTTCTCAGAAGACTTCTTGAACAAAAGTACAGAGGTTGCGGTCGATGATGCAAAGTTACTGCACATTCGCAAGAAGAATTAGATGGCCAGGCTGGAATGTGCAACAAAGAAAAGCCTCAATATTTCTGGGACAAATGTTTTACAAGCCAATGACGGAAATGCTAAACCTTTACGAAAGATATTAATTTCAATCAATACCTGTTATTTTTGCTTGCTTTTTTTGTCATCTCTCTATATAAAACTCAAATGTTTTCAGTAGAGAACAATGTTCTAATACTTCAGGAGATGAGTGTACAGTAGTTTGAATTGTATATTCCGAATCAGTCAGTAGGTTTGTTAACTATGGATTTGTTCTCCAGGCTCAGTTTATGTTAACATAGTAAAATGAATAAGATAATAAAATGCATTTTTAGGCTTAGGGCTGAAAAAGTAGCCAGCCTAATTGGATTCAAGCCAACTCCAATAGACGGCAATAAGGAGCCATTTTATTTTGACAGATTTCTGTTAGAAAGCAAAGTGTGAGGTTAAACTCATTTTAGCATGTGCCTTAATTCTGTTTTGATGAACCACTGAGTGGCTACTTCCAAGAGGTGGTTATATGTCCCTCATAATTAATATAGCCTACTTGAGAGTGTACATTGTATTTGAAAGTAGAATTGTGTCAAAATGATTACAGGTACGGCAAGCCGTGTATAAACCATGTTGTGGATGACGGGCTAATCTGACCCACAACTGTAAGGTAGCAGTACCAAACTACTCTGTCACCGTGCTGCCCACGCTCCAGTACTTTTGAAACATTTCTAAACGCAAATACGTCAAGTCTATTGTCTCTTTCTTACCACTGTCTACGCGGATGTGCATAGCAAACACCTCAGTCTCAGGGGAGGATGAGAATAGACAAACCGTGGGATGCGCTAGAGCAAAATGGAAGTTGACATGCTGGCTTTGTATGTGTTGAATACATATTGGAGAACCCATCAGGCATGTTCTATTGTGTAAGAGACAGCTGCAATTCATACTTTTGTCTGCATTTCAAACTGATTATAATTTCTGGAGATAAGTTTGAAATATGGATAAGATGGAAGGGGAAAAGTGGTTCAAGCAATGGTCATCAACGTGGTGCACCAGGGCATCAGGTAGCACCCAAGTATCACACGATTAGCCCGTGGGTCTTTCTGAAAATCAGTGTGAAAAAGATTGTCTGTTTTGTACATTAAGAAATATTGTTGATAATTATTGCGATAAATAATAAATATTAATTGTGTTTGTACTAGGAGTGTGACGATGTATCGATATCGCGATAAATCATGATACTTTTTCTCCCGATAGATTATCGACACGTCTATGCAAGTATCGCGACATTTGCAGTTAACATACAGCCACTATAAGGGCTCCATTGTTCATGACTTATTGAGCAATTACTTGGTGGGCCACTAGGGGGAACGCCTCATAAGAGTGA